>NC_069504.1:612402900-612507900 GCF_027579735.1 Bombina bombina | reverse complement strand
CTGTGAACTGTATTGGCTGTATTGCACATATTACCTAATATAAAAACTTTAACAGTTCTCTGTTAATAATTAAAACAAGTATCAAGTAACTCAACACAACAAAAAAATTCTGCAGCTAGCACAGGCACAGCATAACTTAAACCCATATTTGTGGTTTATGCTTATTTCTATAGGAAGAATCAATTGATTGTTCACAGATTCGTAAAATTTCCGGCAAAGATATTAGCACTGCTCTAGAACTTCCAAACTCATTATATACTCCTGGAGTAAAGGTTTATTAAACTGTTTTTATTTGTGGTATTAAGGTTTGAACATGCAATACAGATATAACAGATTTAATAAAATTAAGTTTTGTAAATTTTACAAAAGAGAAGTAATTGGATATGGATTGATTATAAAACCTTGCATAAAATGTTTTTTCTCAGCAAATTTTGATTTAGTTTTAGTCATAGTTTTTGACTAAAATGTCATTTTAGTTTTAGTCGTATTTTAGTCATCAGAATTTCTTTAGTTTTATAGTCATTTTAGTCTAGTTTTAGTCAACGAAATTAACACTGCAGGGTACACAGTTTGGTTGGCAGGGTACACAGTTTTATTGGCAGGACACACAGTTTGGTTGGCAGGGTACACAGTTTGGTTGGCAGGGTACTCAGTTTGGTTGGCAGGGTACACGTAAAAGTAGTTTATTCAAGACAGGAACATAAAAATATACAGTTAACTACAATATATTTTAAAATGTTTTCTTTTAGATTTAGCAAAAGGAAAAATAACTTTGTGCCTCTTTTGCTTGCTTTCACAATTCCCAGGACCCTAAAAAAGATGCAATTAGGTTTTTGCTGGGCTACAAATTAAAAGCCGTATTATAACATGGAGTGTCCCTTGCCTTTGTTCTCTACACTTATGCTTGATTGCATTTGTGTGTGTGTACTCAGGTAAACCCCCTGTTATCTAAATTTCCCATATAATCCACCCAATAGAACACCCCAAACCTCATCAAATTAACCTCTAAAATTGATTAGAACACACACATTTACTAAAAACAGAAATGCCTTACATTAAAGTAGTTTGGACTGCAAGTGACAAGCTCCTCTTGGTTATTCTGATACGTCAATTAGAAATTAAATCTGTGGCCCAAAAATGACTGCTCCTATACTTCTGATTGGCTAATAATTTCAAGTTGTTCACATACTGAGAAATGCAAACAGTTAATTTCTACTGTTACAAAATGAATTGAACATAAATGATTTGGTCACTTGGCAAACATGTGATAAACAATATGTAGGGAGAATTGTAATGGGTCTAAGGGGAACCAAGCTTACAACTGATTTTTGAAGTGAAAAGGTTACTCGTTGTTATATATCCTTTTTGAAACAGAGACCGCAACAGCCAGCATTCTTCTAGAGGAAATTTGTCTCAAAGAAACCAGTTACCCTAGCCACCAAATTAGCACCTAGCCTAGTACAGAAATCAAGGAAAGGTAGTACTTGGCTGACAACAAAGGGCAATTTCAAATGTGGCAGTAGGGGCTGTTTGACATGTGATATGGTGGACACTTCTAAGGATTTTAGATCTTCAGTAGATAACTCTCTTTTTAGCATTGATCTTTATGCAAATTGTAGAACAACATTCATGGTGTATCTGTTGGAGTGTCAAGTTTGCCACTGTCAATATGTTGGGAAAACGACAAGACAAATGGGCACTAGGGCTCGTGAACATTTTAAGGATGTTAAGAATTATAACAAAGATTCTACAGTGGCTCAACACTTCAACAGTATACATTTCACTAATGTGGGTACATTTTCAATAAAAGCTATTAATGTGGCAAAAATGCCAGTTAGGGGAGGAAACAAATTTAAGATCTTGGATAAAAAAGAGCTTTACTGGATCTTTAAATTAAAAACAAGAATCCCCAATGGTATGAATAAGAAATAGGATATTAGTTATTTTGTGTAACCCAGAACAATTAGGCGTGTGGGGTCTTGTTGTACATTTTTAGTAACATATATTGGGTTATGTGTTATTAACACTTACGTCTATATTGCAGCCCTATGAAGTGAAAAATTAATTTCTTATGCCAGTGCATTATTATATTTACAATAGGGCTTGTTGCTATGATATTGTGTGCACAGATCTTTGCTATTCATACTTTTATATACTTATACTTATATTTATTTAACGATAACTCAAAATGAAGCAATTATATCTTAACCTAAGCTATTTTCTTTTTATGTGAACTGGATAATTATTACTGTTTTATTTGTGCATTAAGTGTACAAATGGATATATATGTTCTACTTTCATTGATTACATGTGTTTTGTGTTTTAAATGATTTGTGGGCAAATGTGAGGGCAATTTTGCCCTATATAAAGATGTATGTGATGTGCATTAACTAAGTCTATGATTAAGTGCCACTAGAGGGGCGCAAAACACGTCAGACTGCCTTGTGTCCTACCATGTCTGTCTAGGTAATAAGTCATCTTTTGTCCCAATAAATGTGGATTTTTTTTGAGTGACCCGTTGTGCAGCCTCACTTTTTATATCCTTTCCCTTGAATCACTTTCTCCAATAGAATAAGGATAAGTTATCTTTTCTTTTTTAGAACATCTCTATCTCTACTAACCTATATGTCCCAAAATGAATAGAAAGATTACATTAAAAAAAATTCTAAATTAAATGTGGTGATTATTTTTTTAAATTCTATATGTGTATAACAAAAAGTTACAGCATATACTGAAGTGTTCATAAAAAGGAAATTAAACATGTATGTAATATGTTATCTTGTGTTTTTTTTGTTATTTGTGTTTACTTTTGTCACTGTTTGCCACTACTGAGCACACTCCAACTGTATCAAAATAAGGAAAAATTCAACCATTGTAAAATCAGCAAACACTGGGCAAAATTAAAAGTTTTGCGGTACGGCTATACCGCTGAAAAAGTGGCCTTTGCGCGCGGAATGGCAGGTCTCCCATATTACAAGTTGTGGCGGTACAGCTATACCACAAGCGTTTTAGCCTATACCGCAACTCTCCATTCCACACTCAAAAAATGGCTTTTGGGTGTGCAATTTTCACTGCACCTGTATTACAGGTCGTGCGGTGCAGCTGGCGTTATAGCTTATATTGCTAACACCCATGAACTACCTATTAACCCCTAAACCGCTATCCCCTCACATCACAAATACATTATTAAAATTATTAACCCCTAATCCGCTGCCCACCCACATATCTAACACTAAAATAAAGTATTAACCACTAAACCGCCGATCCCCCACATCGCCAACACTAAATAAACCTATTAACCCCTAAACCACTGATCCCCCACATCGCAACTACTATAATAAACCTATTAATCCCTAAACTGCCAACCCCCCACATTGCAACTACTATAATAAACCTATTAACCCTAAACCGCCAACCCTCCACATCACAACTACTATAATAAACCTATTAACCCCTAAACCGCCGCCCCTCCCACATCGCAACTACTATAATAAACCTATTAACCCCTAAACTGCTGTCCCTCCACATTGTGATACACTAAATTAAACTATTAACCACTTAACCTAACACCCCCTAACTTTAAATTAAAGTTACAATATACTAACTACCTTAAAATAAATAAAAACTTACCTGTGAAATAAATAAAACCTAAGCTTAAACTATAAATTAACCTTACATTACTATTTTAAAAAACTAAATTAAACGAAAAATAAAAAACCTAAGTTACAAAATTAAAAAATCCTAACACTACGAAAAAATAAACAAATTCTAACAGTACTAAGTTAAACAACTCTTTTACATAAAAACATTACAAAGTACCCCCTAACAGTAAAACCCCCCACCCAAGTCTAAAAAAAACCTAAGCTACCCATTTCCCCTAAAGGGGCATTTGTATGGGCATTGCCCTTAAAAGGGCAATCAGCTCTTTAGTGCCTAAACACTAATCTAAAAAATAAAACACCCCAAAAAATAGTGGTTAATAGGTTTATTCTAGTGTCAGCGATGTCGGGGGCGGCGGATTAGGGGTATTTAGACTAGGGGTTTATATTAGGGTGTTAGGTTTTTAAATAATCTTCTTCTCCCCATAGACATCAACGGGGAATGTGTTATAGCGATCGCAGGTGTTAGTTTTTTTCTAACACTTTCTCTCCATTGATGTCTATGGGGGAAAACGTGCACGAGCACGTCAAGTCAGGACTTGGCTTTTGTGCTGTATGGAGCTTATCGCACCATATCACACAACAAAAGAAGGTTTTTCTGTAACTTGTAATAGCAGTGCTATGGAGAGAGCGATACCGCTAAATTTTTTGCGTTATTTACGCACTGGATTTAGCGCACAACTTGTTATCTTGATGACTGTTTAAAATAAAAAGTGTTACAAAATGAGATCCATCTGTATTGCAAATACCATTTGAGCAGCAATTTTTGCAACAGATTTTCCAAATCTCATTGAAAAGTACATACAGTATTTTAAAACACTCATTTATTAAAAAATACTCAGTTAAATTATTTCAAATTTTTAGCACTTACAATTACTGTACGTGCTCCCAAAAGTACCAAATTGTAAAGAAAACCTAGGTTTAAATTTTAATTCATTATTAACAGAAAATTGGAATATGCTTTAAAGATAATTAAATTATTTAATAACATTTGGAGGTTCATAAAGTAACACAAACAGAAATTTCTGTTCTGTCAAGGCATTATAATTCTTAACAATTCTATGAAAACAAGAAAACTACCCTTTGTCTTTAAAGGGTTATGTTTCTTTCAGGAGCTTTGAAAGCTTACACTCAAATGTACCTCATTTAGCCATAAATAGATCACTCAGAAAACATTTGTATCCTTTGATGAAAATGTAGTATTATTAAAACACTCAACTATTGTTTGAAATATATGTCTTAATTTCTAGTTGTTCATTCCACATAGTAGACTTACTCTACCCCCTTTGTTTCACCCTTATAGCAAAAAGTGATGACAAACAAAAACAGTTTGAGATGATTTGAGCTTTGTGACATGGTGCATTATCCTGTTGGAAGTAGCCATCAGAAGATGGGTACACTATAGTCATAAAGGGATGGACATGGTCAGCAACAATACTCAGGTAGGCAGTGGCGTTTAAACTATGCTCAATTGATACTAAGGGGCCCGAAGTGTGCCAAGAAAATATCCCCCACACCATTACACCACCACCACCAGCCTGAACCATTGATATAAGGCAGGATGGATCCATGCTATCATGTTTATGCCAAAATCTGACCCTACTACCCTACACAGCTGAAATTGAAACTCATCAGACCAGGCAATGTTTTTCCAATCTTCTATTTTCCAATTATGGTGAGTCTGTGCGAATTGTAGCTTCAGATTCCTGTTCTTAGCTGACAGGAGTGGCACCTGGTGTGGTCTTCTGCTGCTCTAGCCCATCTGCTTCAATGTTCAATGTGTTGTGCGTTCAGAGATGGTATGGTATTCTGCATACCTGGTTCTATCATCTCGAACCAGTCTGCCCATTCTCCTCTGACCTTTGACATGAACAAGGCATTTGCATCCACACAACTGCCGCTCACTGGATATTTTCTCTTTTTTGGGTTATTCTCTGTAAACCCTAGAGATGGTTGTGCGCAACAATCCCAGTAGATCAGCAGTTTTTGAAATATTTACACCAGCCCCGTCTGGCACCAACAACCATGCCACGTTCAAAGTTACTTAAATCCACTTTCTTCCCCATTCTGATACTTGGTTTTAACTTCAGCAAGTCGTCTTCATCCCGTCTAGCTGCCTAAATGCATTGAGTTGCTGCCATGTTATTGGCTGATTAGCAATATGTGTTACCAAGCAATTGAACATGTGTACCTAATAAAGTGGCCAGTGAGTGTATATTGGCTGCACTATTTAATTTTTAAAGTGTGCCCCCTGCTCACTGCTTACTTCACTTCCTGGAGTGAAGTGTCCCTTTGCAGCAAGCTCCATTGCTTTCAATAGGAGTCATCACGCCACTCGCAGGGACTGCCCCTTTATTATGATAATTCCACTAAGGCAGCCCCTGCGAGGGTTGGTGAAAAAAACATATCTGATCTGGCGAGGTTTAGATAATCATGCCCTCAGTAAACTTCAAATCCCTAACTGATACTGATTGCAGCTACTCTACCATCAGTATTACATCTGTAAAACACTCAAATATAAATGTGGTAGAAAACTATAGCTTTATAAATTTGTGTCCCAAATATGCAAAAGGCATCTGTTTAAGAAAATGTAACATAGTCTTATATACATGGACATTGAATGCATATGATAATTCCACCAGGGCAGACCTTGCAAGGATGCACGAGAAAATCAACATATGATCTTGCGAAGTTTAGATCATTGTGTTTCAAGACATTAATGGTCAATTCTATCATATTGGTCAGCATTGCTTCAGACCTGAGGAAAAGAAGAAATTCTTGAAAGCTTGTCTTTTATTATATAATGTTAAATATGTTTATAGGTTGTTTGTTTTTTTATTTGTGAGGGAATCACATAAAGGGGTAGTTTTGGGTGTTAAAGGTCACTTGGAAGAATTTGTGGGCCAAGATTTTATGATAGGTGACTAACATTATTATTATTATCATTTATTTGTATGCCGCCGGCAAATTACGTAGCACTGGCATGTAGTTAATATAGTGTTTTGGATCAATTACCAATGGGGTATAGGTATAGCTAGTTGCAGTGGAAGGATAGAGTTACTTTTGTTTGTGGACCTGATAAGGTTTAATTAGTGATGGGGAGTTCTCGGGGGAAATGCAGTTAGGCAAACTAGTGGCAGTAGGGTTAATTGTGCTGGCTGAGTCTAGGGTGAGTCATGGTTAAATTATAATGTATTTCATTTTTTTAAGTTACATTTCTGAGAACAAATAAACGTTTAAATGACTTGATGATGTCTGACTGCCTTTTTTTCCAGACATCATGTTTAAAAAAAAATGTTGGGACTGTTCAGTATTAGGGAACAAATTGCAATAAAATGTATATTAATGTAATGTCATCTAAATTTAGATCATGATTGTCCAACTTGCTACCCATGGGCCATATGCTGCCCTCTGCACCTTTTTGTGTTGCCCCATATCGTACAGAATGTTTGCCAAAAATGTTTAAGGTCTCAGAAAAAAGTGGAACTAAAAATGTGTGCTTTGGGATTCTGGTGGGTGGACAAACATAGTGGTAACAAAGACCTGTGGAGGGGAGAACAGCAGATAAAGGGTGCCATACAACATTATAACAACCTGGGTCTGTGTCACTGGACATTTTTAGGAAATATAATATTTGTGTTTTTTATAGTTATACATGTTTTATGTGGCCCTTAAGGCTTGTCAAATATTGATCTGCAGTCCTATGTGTTAGGAAGTTAGTCATCACTGAGTTAGATTATTGTAAGTGAAAATCTATAGAAACATTTTAAACAATATGGAAAATAAGGTATAGAAAAGCCTAATAGTTTGCTGTGCAGATTCAATATAAAGAATTTTGCAAAAATGATATATATTTTCTGATAAAAATGTAAATAAATGGAATAAGGAGCATAAATAAATTGCTGTCAAACATTACAGTACAGTTTTAAAGCTATATCACCTAGATTACAAGTTTTGCACTATAGAGGGTGCGAAAAGAACGCAACAAAAGTTGCATTATTTGACCCTCCATAGCGCTGCCATTACAAGTTTTTGAAAAGCCGCCTTGTGCGTGCAATATGGTGGTGATAAGCTCCACACCGCACAAAATCCAAACGCTGCTTTGACGTGCTCGTGCACACTTTCCCCATAGACATCAATGGGAAGAGAGTGTTAGAAAAAAAAAGCGTGGAATTAAAATCTCTGTAACGCAACCCCATTGATGTCTATGGGGAAAAAAAAATATGTTTAAACCTAACACCCTAACATAAACCCTACGTCTAAACACCCCTAATCTGTCACCCCTGACATCGCTGACACCTACATAATGTTATTAACCCTAATGTGCCACTCCAGATATCGCCGCCACTATAATAAAGTTATTAACCCCTATTCTCCCACACTCCAACATCACCCATATTATAACAAAGATATTAACCCTTATTCCGCTGCTCCCTGACATCACCGCCACTAAATAAAGTTATTAACCCCTAAACCTCTGGCCTCCCACATCACCACCACTAAAAAAAAACTATTAACCCCTAAACCGCCAGCCCCCCACATCGCAAAAAACTAAATAAACCTATTAGCCCCTAAACCTAACAACCTTCTAACTTTAAATTAAAATTACGAGATCCCTATCTTAAAATAAATGAAAACTTACCTGGGAAATTAAAAAAAAACAAGTTTAAACTGCATATTAAACTAACATTACTATTATACTAAAATTAAAATAACTATCAATAAAATAAATTAAATTGCACATTAAAAAAACCTAACAATACTAAAAAAAATCTACTATTAAAAAAAATAAAAAATACTAAATTACAAAAAATAAAAAAATACTAAATTGCAAAAAATAACAAACACCAAATTATGAAAAATAACAAACAAAATTATCCAAAAGAAAAACAAATACACCTAATCTAATAGCCCTATAAAAATAAAAAAGGCACCCCCAAATAAAAAACCCTAGTCTACAATAAACTACCAATAGCCCTTCAAAGGGCCTTTTGCAGGACATTGCCCTAAAGAAATCAGCTCTTTTACCTGAAAAAAAAAATACAAAGACCCCCCCAACAGTAAAACCTACCAACCAACTAACCCCCAAAATAAAAAACTTAACTAACAAAAACCTAAGCTACCCATTGCTCTGAAAAGGGCATTTGTATGGGCATTGCCCTTTAAAGGGCAATAAGCTCTTTTTCTTGCCCTGATAAGGACATTCAGCTCTTTTGAAGAAAAGCCCAAACCCGAATCTAAAAAAAAAACACCCCAAAAAAAGTTTAAAAAAACCTAACATTAACCCCCGACGATCCACTTACGTTTCTGAAGTCCGGACATCCAGGCAGCGAAGTCTTCATCTAGGTTTATTTAGTTTTTTGTGATGTGGGGGGCTGGCAGTTTTGGGGTTAATAGGTTTATTTAGTAGCAGTGATGTTGGAGGCCAGAGGTTTAAGGGTTAATAACTTTATTTTATTGCGGCGATGTCGGGGAGCGGCGTAATATGGGTTAATATCTTTATTATAGTGTGGGCGATGTTGGGGTGTAGAGGAATAGGGGTTAATAACTTTATTATAATGGCGGCGATGTTGGGCAGTGGCGTAATAGGGGTTAATGCATTTTATTAGTGGCAGTGATGTCGGGAGCAGCAGATTAGGGGTTAATAAATTTATTATAGTGTTTGTGATGCGAGAGGGCATTGGTTTAGGGGTTAATAGGTAGTTTATGGGTGTTTGTTGCATAAAACTCATAACTACTGGTCTCAGATTGCGAAACAGATCGTGTCAGTATAGGGTGTAAAGCAAGCTTTTTAGACTCACCGCAAAACTTGTAATGGCAGCGCTATGGAAATCCCACACTAAAACTTAATTTTTTTGAGTGTTGGACTGACGTTGCGTTATAGGCTAAACTGCTTGCAGTACAGCTATACTGACAAGACTCGTAGTGGCTGCCTGCAGTCCGGTTTTAACTCTGAAATGGCCATTTTTTCAGCGTTAAAACACAAACGCAAAACTCGTAATCTAGGTGTATATTTGATTATGCCATGTTTATCCCTTGCCACTATAGGTTAAAAATGAGACAATAAACACCTCATACCTTAGTGTAAAATTTGTGCCTCACCCACTCTCCCTAGAAATGTCAAAAAGCAAATTCTATAACCCAAGTTTTCTTAAAGATGCTGCTAATCAAATAGCTGGTATAGGTCATTTGCAGATGTTAAAAAAATCATAAGCTTTGGCTTCTCTATGGAACATGGGACAAGCACAATTTTTACACAAAAGCAAGAGGTGTTTACTGTCCCTTTAAAGGAGCACTAAATACAGTATAATTGTATAATTGACAAATACACAATAAAAAGACAATGCAATAGCACTTACTTTGAATTTGAAAGGAGGGGTAGTATATTTTCTGGCAATTTTAAAAGTTAGTCCAATTTGCCCTTCCCCTGTATCATGTGACAGCCATCAGCCAATCACAAATTGCAAATACGTATGTCCTGTGGATCTTGCACATGATCAGTAGGAGATGGAGCCTCAGAAAGTGTGCATTAAAAAAGAATGTGCATGTTTTTGATAATGTGTGCATGTTGTTGATAATGGAAGTATATTGGAAAGTTTTTGTTTTGTTTTTTAAATTGCATGCTCTGTCTGAATCATGAAACTTTAGTTTTGACTTTAGTGGCTCTTTTAAGCATCAAAAAGTTAATGCCTAATATGAGCTCCGGTCTTGCAGTAAAATTACAGTGATTGCTTTGAGACCATTTTATTCATAGTTAGAAGTACCATTTATGTCCTTTCCTTTAAACATTTGTCTTTTATTTCTCTGTAATACTTGCAATAAAAATAATTGTATTTCTTTTAAAAAAAGTGTAGAATTTTATAGGACATTGTGCACATTTGTTTAAATATTTTCATGATAGCAAAGGTATAACAATATCTTGTCAGGCTCACTGAATGAGGGAATTGAATATGTTTCTGCAGTTAGACTGGTGTCTTGGAATATTAACTGTAGAAGCTGCCTTCTCCATACTGACCTTTATATTAATGTTAATAGCTGTGGAGAAATAAAATGTAAATTTGTCTCTAAATGGATTAGTGCAAGCTAGGGGCCTAAGTGATGCTTGAAGCGTTTGTGCTAAAATTAAAACATTTATGTCTTAACACTTAATTTTATGAGTTTCTCACTGGAGTTGCCTGGACAGATAGTATCTTTTTCAAATGAATCTACTTATTAAGGTGAATGATCATTGAAAATGTTTCTGAACAACTCATTACTGAGACCAATTCTTATTAAAAAAAAATCTAGTTTTAAATCTAAAATATAGATAGCTCAAGGAAAACTATAGTATAGCACGATCCTGTGGAAATTAAGACGACGCTCTCTTTCTACTCAAAACATGGGAAAAGTTTTAGCAAATGATCATATACTAAACAGCAATATGCTAAAGATAAAATGTATTCATACAATTCAGTTTTTCTATACACTCTGGAATCAAGGGCAATAAATAGTATGTTGCTAACACTATTTATTTTAGCTATACCTTACAGTAATCCTATATTTCTTAACAGTGCCTCCCCTTACATGCACTATATGCCTATTTGACTGAATGCCTTTGTTCTAATTAATATTTAAAATACCTTTTAGCCCCCTGAGGGTGCTTGTTTACATACCCCACAAGATAGTGGTGGCAGGCAGGGCCAAGTGGGTCCAATGGACCAGGCAGCACTTAAAGGGACACTATACCCAAACATTTTCTTTCATGATTAAGGTAGAGAATATAATTTTAAACAACATTCCAATTTACTTCTATTACCTAATTTGCTTTATTCTTTAGATATACTTTAATGAAGAAATAGCAATGCACACAGTGAACCAATCAGAGGAGGCATCTATGTGCAGCTACCAATCAGCAGCTACTAAGCATATCTAGATATGCTTTTCAGCAAAGAATATCAAGAGAATGAAGCAAAATAGATAATAGAAGTAAATTAGAAAGTTGTTTAAAATTGTATGCTCTTTCTAAATCATGAAAGAAAAAATTTGGGTTTCATGTCCCTTTAACACGGGGAAGCACTTCAGTGACTGAGTCAGTCAGTGTCAGACTCAGACCATTCCTGTCCTCTGTCTCCATGGGGAAAGTCCCAGGCTCCCAGCAGCATAACCTCATCATGTGCAAAGACACAGTACTGGTCAGAGGCAACATTAAAAGTGGGACAAGTACTTCTCTTACCTAACTTCCTTCCCACTTATTGTGCAATTGTGCATAAACATTGATTGCATGCAGGTAGGCAGGCTTAGTAAGGGCAGTGGCCAGGTCTAGTAGGTTGATATGCGAATCAGTAATGTTACTACTGGGGAGGGGGCATCATTGCATTCTCGGACCCAGGCAGCACAATATCTTGAGCCGACCCTGATGGCAGGTAAAGAGGAAGCAGTGGATGGTTCTGCCTCTCTGCTTCAGATGCCAGCGAATGGCAGGTCACACAGCAGTAGGGAACTGAAACACTTTTGTCATGCATGCAGAGGTTACCATCATTTCAGCGACCACACATCTACCTCTTGCAGTGATTATGTCTCTTATAACCAAATTTAAGTTACAGTTTTGCACATCTCTTTTGAGCAGCTTTCAAACACCACTAAACCCAAAAATCTTAGCTCATATTTCTCTCATGTTTCCCACAACCAGAGGACAGGGACACAATTAAAAGGTCATATACTCAGGGTGGGCTAGGGTACAGGGTAGAAATCAAGATGCAGTGCTTAGCAGTTTATTATTTTATTTTTCATTAAGACATTTAAATATCTGTCTGTTTACAGTCTGTGTATATAAAATGCATATATATATATATATATATATATATATATATATATATATATATATATATGGGTGTGTAGGTTTTGTTTGTAGATGTAGATATTTTTACACCATGTTGTCTGTCCCTAAACTACCCCACTTTTTTTACAGAGCTGTGCCTGCCCAGTATAGTGCCCAATTTACTATGCACCTCAGCTGTGTCTGTACTCACAATAAGACCCGGTTACTATAGCAGTAAGCTGCCCTACATGCCTGTCATAGAAGGTAGATACAGAGCTATTGAATGTTTGAATGTATTATCAAGAGTATTATTAGTAGTACTTACAATTAGTACTTTTTATTAGGATCCTTATTTTATTCAGATTTTATGAATACTCAGAAATAAATTATATATATTAACTTTTACTGTATTTGTGCATTTACTGATATTGGTAAAACTAAGATAACCCAACTTATTGTACTCTGAATCAAATCTTACCCTTTTATAACTCAATATAGAAGAAATATATTCACACTTTAATAACACAATTAGATATATATACGCCACACACTCCATAGAGGGTCCCCAGTGGGTCCTTCAATAGCTTATCAGCGCTATCCCTATCCCTAGCTTGTTTTATAATTGTCATAGAAGGTAGCACATGATAACCAAGGATCCATTAACATTATTTTTGTAATATCAAATATAGAATTTAAAAAGAGGTGGGTTGATATTCCTGTGTATTACTTGTATCCCTGGGCAAAGCGTTGCTAGTCTTCTCCTGCCTAATATTTGCTGGCGCTGCCCTTTAATCTTCTTCACCTAGGTAAATGTGGATGATTTTTGTTTTTAAAACAAACCTTGGGCAGCTCTTCA
This sequence comes from Bombina bombina, assembly GCF_027579735.1. Classification (NCBI taxonomy): domain Eukaryota; kingdom Metazoa; phylum Chordata; class Amphibia; order Anura; family Bombinatoridae; genus Bombina; species Bombina bombina. The sequence continues at coordinate 612,494,588 of NC_069504.1, read as the reverse complement.
ATTTATCTAATTATTTAACATAAAAAAGTGGAGTCAATCAGAGAAAAATTTCAAGGTGAGATTTTTTAAAAAGGCATTTTTGCTCTCACACTTGGTGGCCGAATTATCATTGTGTGGATGGACATCGATAAATGCCGACAGCATACACTGTTGGCATTTATCATTGCACAAGCATTTCTCGTGAAATACTTGTGCAATACCTACCCCTGCAGATTTGCAGCCAATCGGCCGTTAGCAGGGGGTGTCAATCAACCCGATCGTATCTGAACGGGCTGATTGCTGTCTGCCACCTCAGAGGTGGTGGACGAGTTAAGGAGCAGCAGTCTTATGACCGCTGCATCTTAACTCCTGTTTCCAGCGATCTGGAAACTACGGGGGTAGATTGCAGCATCCGCTGCTTATTAAATCTACCCCTTGGTCTTATTTAAAGAAAAAAAGACTTTGACTTACAGGGTCATTATAGAGTAAATACATTTTATAAGTATAGCATAGAGGTTATTCCCAACCTCCCTCTAGTTTTGGATAACGCCATGTTGAAATCTAGCTTTTATTGCATCCAGTGCAGATGTGGTTGCACATGTGCAGAAACTCTGCTTCAGATACTTGCCGTGTAAGCTAGGCTCTAAAATGGAGTCACCTATAATTAGTGGGAGGTGCATGAAATGTATTTTGGTTTTAATGTCCCTTTAACTGAGCCTCTTTGTAATATTTGTTTACTCATCACAACCAGTATTAAAAGGTTCTGCCATTTCAAAACTGCATACATAATTTGTGTTTCCTAACACAGGAGTAAGATGAGGAAGGTGGGAATTTCTTGCAAACTGGAAGACATGTTGATATTGTAGGATGAAATTAGAATTAGATTCAGCAGCTATTTTTTTTTTATAGTTTCACAATTATAAAAAAAATAATAATTTGATACATCTTCATCAATGGCCTTGCAAAAATGAGCAAATAATTGTGTTTGTTTACCACAGCTATTTCATTAAAGGGACCGTTTACCCAAACATTTTCTCCCATTTAAATTGTTCCCAGTGATTTTACCTGCTGGAGTGTATTAAATTGTTTACCAGTAGCTCCTTTACCCTTATTTTGGCAATTGACATAGCTGATTTAACCTGTGCTATGCCCACCTACACTGAAAGTTTCTATACTGGAGTATAGGCTATTAATAAGCCTATGTAAACATAACCCACAGAATAAATTACACTCTCAATGGGGTGCAGGATAGTTAAGTAATACAATGTTAATTGTCCATTGTTTTCTCTAAGTATTTAGCTTTGGTTTGCAGACAAATATAAGATAAAGAAGCAAGTGTGTGTACATAAAGTGATAACATCATGAGACATGATATTACCTGAAGCTCAACCCATTGTAACAGGCTATGGTTTAAAAGCACAAAACCAGCTAATTTATATACACAAGTAAACCTGAAAATGAAATTTCTCATACATTTTATACTCAAACAATTTTACAGTGTACTGTCCCTTTAAGTAGCTGATCTAGTCAATCTGAGTATCTTTAAGGACATAATTTTGCACAAATATCTTTTGCAACTTCTCTACATTTACTAAACAATGGACCATTTGTCTTTGGAAAACACTAACAGCATCATGTAAGATTTAATGATACACTTCTGTTCACCTATTTGTATATACTGTACCTTCTTGACTGCTAAAATATGTGGACATTTTTTTCCATTTAGCACATGTTTAAAGGGACATTAAACAATTTTAAATGGTATTGTAAACATTTTAAGTGTAGAAAAAAACTATTTAATATCCCTTTAACATTACTTATAAAGTAATGGGCTTTGTAATATTGGAGCCTAGGTTTTCCCCTTATCTATCTCTTCTATGAAGAACATATAAAAGAGAGTATACAAACAAAACTGTGTGAAAAGATACAGCTAGATTACGAGGTTTGCGTTATGAGTGAAAAAGCCTCACAACGCTGCTTTTTCACTACCGCTGCTATTACGAAGCTTGTCAGAATAGCTGTACGCTGGTTGCAACACAACGTAACTAACGCACCTTTCAAAAAGTCCTTTTTCAATGGAACTTCCATAGCGCTGATATTACGAGTTTTGCCTGGGAGGCCAAAAAGTGAGCGGTACAGCCTATACTGACAATATTCGTACCACCATCTAAAGTCAGTAGTTATGGGTTTTTCGTTACAAAGCTGTAGCATAAAACTCATAACTCAAGTGTTACAAAGTACACTAACACCCATAAACTACCTATTAACCCCTAAACCGAGGCCCTCCGCATCGCAAACACTATAATAAAAATATTAACCCCTAATCTGCCGCTCTGGACATCGCCATCACTATAATAAACATATTAACTCCTAAACCGCTGCACTCCCACATCAGGGCAATAGGGAGCTTAGGTTTTTTAGATAGGATTTTATTTGGGGGGTTTGGTTATGTGGGTGATGGGTATTACTGTTGGGGGGGGCAATGCCCCGCAAAAGGCCCTTTTAAGGGCTATTGGCAGTTTATTTTAGGCTAGGGGGTTTTTTATTGGGAGGGGGGGGGGTTATTTTTATAGGGCTATTAGATTAGGTGTAATTAGTTTAAATATTTGTTAATTTCTTTTTTGTTTTGTGTAAATTAGTGGGGGGTTATAATTTAGTTCATTGTATTTAATTAATGCAATTTATTTAATTGTAGTGTACTGTTAGGTGTTAGTGTAACTCAGGTTAGGTTTTATTTTACAGGTAAATTTGTATTTATTTTAACTAGGTAGTTAGTAAATAGTTAATAACTATTTACTAACTAGTCTGCCTAGTTAAGATAAATACAAACTTAGCTGTGAAATAAAAATAAAACCTAAGATAGCTACAATGTAACTATTAGTTATATTGTAGCTAGCTTAGGTTTTATTTTATAGGTAAGTATTTAGTTTTAAATAGGAATTAGTTAGGTAATGATAGTAAGTTTTATTTAGATTTTTTTAAATTATATTAAAGTTAGGGTTAGACTTAGGGTTAGGTTTAGGGGTTAATATATTTATTTAGTGTTTAGTGATGTGGGAGGCCAGAGGTTTAGGGGTTAATAACTTTAGTATAGTGGCGGCGGTGACGTTGGGGGCGGCAGATTAGAGGTTAATAAATTTATATAGGTTGCAGCGACATTGGGGGCGGGAGATTAGGGGTTAATAAGTGTAATGTAGGTAGTGACGACATTGGGGGCAGCAGATTAGGGGTTAATAAATTTATGTAGGTGGCAGCGACATTGGGGAGGCAGATTAAGGGTTAATAAGTGTAGGTAGGTGACTTTGGGGGCGGCAGATTAGGGGTTAATAGGTGTAATGTAGGTGGCGGCGATGTCGGGGGTGGCAGATTAGGGGTTAATAAGTGTAAAGTAGGTGGCAGCAATGTCAGGGGCAGCAGATTTGGGGAGTTTAGACTCAGGGTTTATGTTAGGATGTTAGGTGTAAGCATAACTTTTCTTTCCCCATAGGAATCAATGGGGTTGCGTTACGGAGTTTTACGCTCCTTTATTGCAGGTGTTAGGCTTTTTAGCCGGCTCTCCCCATTCATGTCGATGGGGAAATTGTGCACGAGCACGTAAAACCAACTCAAAGCAGCTCTAGTATTTGTGTGCGGTATGGAGCTCAACACTGCCATATTGCCCGCTAACCCCGTTTTTTTGCAAACCTGTAATAGCAGTGCTATTAAAGGTGAGCGTGGAAATAACTTGCAAGTTATTACCGAGCCACTCATAATGCAAAACTCGTAATCTGGCTGATTGATTGTTGATTGAATAATCCTATATTAAAACACACAGTCATGTCAGCATACTCTCTTTTATTGCCTGTTTTGTATGTGTCCTTAATTGTCCTTAACAGAAGAGACAGATAAGGGAAAACACAGGTTTCAACATGGCCATACCATTACTTTATAGGCACTAAAGTGCTTTTATAGAAACTTAACCTTTATACTTATATCTTCAATATATAAAGAACTCATATAATTTTAAAGCATACATCTACATATTAATCTCAGGCTACAGAATACATCATTATATCTAGCATGTATTCACTGTTTATATGCCTTTAAGGATGTAGAATACAAGCAGTGACTTAAAGGGTAAAGAAACACAAACTTTTTCTTTCATGATTTAGACAGAGCATAAATTTTTAAACAACTTTCCAGTTTACTTATTTTATATAATTTGCTTCATTCTCTTAGTATCCTTTGTTGAAAAGAAAATATAGATAGGCTCAGGAGCCGGGAGCTAGATGCTTATTGGTGTCGGCACATATATGCTTCTTGTGGTTGGCTTACGGAGGTGTTCAGCTAGTTCCCAATAGTGCATTGCTGCTCCTTCAAGAAAGGATACCAAGAGAATAAAACTAAATTTATAATCTAATTAAATTAGAAAAATGTTTACAATTGTATGCTTTATCAAAATCATCAAAAAAAAATCTTTGGGTTTCATGTCCCTTTAATACTCTTATTTTCCACCTATAAAATCCACCTACACCACCATCACCATGTGTGTAAGGTCTTCATTTTACATTGCTAGAACAAATAAAATACTGATATGAAACAGGTCCATACCTTTAGATCAGACCCAACTGGAAATCATTAAAAAATACAAAATAAAAATGTTCCTTTTATAACATTGGATATATTTTCCAAAACTGATTTATAAAATATTGACATAAATGTTTTATTTTCTTAAAAAAATAAAGCCACACTAAATAAATAAATAAAAACAGCATAAAAAAATACACTGAACCACTTATTAACCTGCATAAGAAATTTATTTGGAGCAAAATATATTATACCATTTTTGTAAATTATTTTCCTTGGAAAAACAAGTAGCATTCATAGATTGTGAATAAATATTACATTTACACTCATGGAAGTGATTGTTATTAATAACAGAGGTTTGTGTCGGAGATATAAAGCAAGAAAAAAATAAAAAAATTACATTGACTATTTACAGGATCACATTAGTCAAACTATTGCATTTTAAAACCCTTAAGTTGTTATACATCATCATATAAGTCAACAGAAAATAGGATGCACACATTTTTAAGAATGATGTTGACGTAGAAATTGTCAGTAGAAAAGGCAAAAAATTTACATGTTGCCATATATCTGCCGTCATAACCTCTGCAGAAATTAACATATTATAACGCTAATATTTTAAGGTAATGCCTTTCTCATGATAATGTTATATTTAGCTGATTAATATCACCTATGTAAAAAATGTTCAATTACAGTATCAGTCTGTTCATGATTAATATGGTCGGTTACAGAACAATTCTGCTACAAAGGCAACTTTAAAAATATTATTTAAATTAAAAAGATATCCACGACTGTCAGAATATAAGGGCTAAACTGTAAATAAATGCATGTTGTAAATATTATACTATTTGTGTGGAAGTTTTGCACTGCTGTAACACTTGATGGCATAGAGTGTGACAATATGTTTGTACATAGCCATAATTATTCAATATTATTATGGTGACTAAAATACAGTTTACTTGACTATGAAATGTGCATGCATAAACTCTAGACAATTCTAAAACAAAATATGTGAAAGCATGTGCTACCAACAAACCACCTCATTATAAGTGCATAATAAATGTCACAAGGCTTGCTAATATAAGGATTTGCAATGGAGGACTAAAACTCATTAATACCATATCTGATACATCCTTCTATGCATTTAAAAATAATATATATATATATTGTGCAAAATTGGATGATTTAGAAAGCGCTCTCAAAGGGGTTGATGGTATGCCAAATGCCAGAGGAGTATAGAAAGAAGTGGATATTAGAAAACAAAACGACAAAACAACATCATTGTGTAATATAATTAGGCTGACCATATTGCCGCTTTAAAAAGGGACACATATGAAAAATACATATGTCAGGGTTGTTTAAAGAAATGCTTTTAATAATGTTCTGTTATATGAACACTGACATATGTATTTTTCATATGTGTCCCTTTTTAAAGCGGCAATATGGTCAGCCTAAATATAGTCACAACTATGATATAAAGGTGTGAGATTAATTGCGCTCACCTGATTCTCAACCTCAACAGTAAGAGGTATAATCCCCACTGTGGTAAAGGTGTATCAATTTGTAATCCAAGTATGAATGAGTATGGTGATGCTTAAAGCAGAATTCCAAAAACACTTTCTTTTCACTTTCACTTATTAAAAGCAACAGATGCTTCAAACGTCATTTAAAAGTCTAGATGGACAGAATCCTTGTATTTAAAAAGGCTCAATACAATAGTGTTCAGTAAAAAGCAGTTCAGCTTCCACAATAAATGTTCAAAAGTGCACAGTTCAAAATGAGTTAAAAAAGACAAAGCACTAAACCTGATAGTATACTGTACAGCTATGTATACTTATCTACATATGCAGAGTACTGTGCTTCTGTGTCTCTTGTAGCAATAGAAACTCAGTCGTTCCGTTGTGGAGGAATCAAGAAAATACAGCTCCCGTATAGGTCTCTGAGCTCTAAGACCGCAAGGCCAGATGTGACGTCACACGCTGTGTAGCTTCGCCCTTACGCATTTCGTGAGGCTCTCCTCACTTCGTCAGAAGGTAATAGGGTATATATATGTGATAATGTCAGTGTAAAATGGATATCTAAACCTATACCTATATATGTATTGGAACAGAGAAACAGGTATAGGTGTGTATATATATATATATATATATACATTTACAATAAAAATAATATATTCCTGTATATAAAGAACATTGGAATGTGAAATAGTATTAACTCCTGTCAAGTTACACTCTCCATTAAAGGGACAGTCTTGTCCAAAACAAACTTTCATTATTCAGATAGGGCATGTAATTTTAAACAATTTTCCAATCTACTTCTATCACCAATTTTGCTTTGTTCTCTTGGTATTCTTAGTTGAAAGCTAAATCTAGGAGGTTCATATGCTGTTTTCTAAGCCCTTGAAGGCCGCCTCTTAGCTAAGGGCATTTTGACAGTTTTTCACCACTAGAGGGTGTTAGTTCATGTGTTTCATATAGATAACACTGTGCTCACGCGCATGGAGTTTCTAGAAGCCCGCACTGATTGGCTAAAATGCAAGTCTCTCAAAAGAAATGAAATAAGGGGCAGTTTGCAGAGGCTTAGACAGAAAATGATCACAGAGGTAAAAAGTGTATTAATATAACTGTGTTGGTTATGCAAAACTAGGGAATGGGGTAATATAGAGCTCATCTATCTTTTAAAACAATAAATATTCTGGTGTTAGCACAGTCCCTGATTTCTAAGTCCTTAAGTTAGCGCAAGTCAGGTTTCACTTGTGCGCAAACTTTTTACTTTTAACTTGTAAAACATTTGCTAACCGATGCGCAAAAAGCAAACTTCTAGCAAAATTGACGCACCACTTGTAATTTAGTCCTTAAAGGGGTATAAAACTGGGGATGTTCTATACAGAAAAATGAAGATAACATATATATACCTACAATAAAGATTTGTTTCATACTAGTCCAAGATTGTCTTACAACTCTTACAAGGGACTGATCTCAGAGGAAATAGACAATCTGATTAGCCACTATGAATGGTGTACTCAAGTAAATGTATGGTGCATTATGACTAATCAGTTTAACGTTTTTAGTTGTTTTTTTTTCATTTAAAAATTGTCTGTTAGAAACATTTGACTTTCATTACGCTGGTGCCAAAGACACTTTTCATTATATAATTTTATATCCCTTTAAATTTTGAATTAATATCAAAAGCCTTCTACTGTTTAAAATTAAATATTAACAGAATTGCTGGGACACACTGTTCTCCCTGCATCACCTTTTGTGCTATAAAATGTTATGTACAAAACTGTACACATTTTCTATCTTGTTTTCCTTTAACAGTGCTAAAAGTATGAAACTCTTAAGTCCAGTGTTTTTATTGCTGAGAATATCCCCAAACAAGTTAGTTCATAACTAACAAGGATATATTGTAGATTTTTATGAAATGAAAACTATTCTTACAAGTTTTATAAAGTATAAGTTTATAGCAAATCAGTAGCTAAGGATATTATGCTGCTAACTCAGAAATGAGTGCAACCCACAATTTTAAGTTTACTGAGAAGACAGATGTGATCATAAATACAGCCATAGTAAGCCTGAAATTCAGGTACGAAAGCAATTGCTGAAAGCTGATGAAAAACTCAGGCTGCTAAAAGGCAAAGAGGAAATGAAAGAAGCTGTCACTAAACAGAGTTGGATAACTTGCATGTGGACACAATATAACTCAGAAAAAGCAATTTCAATAAAAGTGTTGCAAGCCTCCTTCTGTGGACCTTAACCACTTATTTGCCAGAGATATGTGCAGCAACCTAATCTTTACTATGTGAATCCACTCCAATAGTAACTCTCCTGCAACTTACACTCAGTAGTAGAAATATTTGTAAATACTTGAATTGAGAACAGAAAAAAAAATTCAAAATTGAACCAATGAGCATATTTATGAGTTTAATATATTAATGTAAGAAACACAGATACCTTACAATTATATTACCATGTTATACTGAAAAATACCTATATTGTTTTTATTGATAATTATATAGCCAACTCTTGCAATGCTGTTATTTTTGGAAATTGGCATCCACAGGATGATTTCTGCAGGAAGGACAAAATAATAAAATGCCCCTTGAGCCTAATAATATATGCATGAGCAGCACGAGAGAGATGCTTGCTGTACACATGTTGCACATCATTTTAATAACGACGCCCATGTCTTTGGCCTTCCCAAATACCTACATATCATCACAGAGCAGAGGTGACTATCAAACCACTGATTTAAAAAATAATACAAAAAATGGCTTATAAAACCAATCTGTGGGCTAGATCATGAGTGGATCGCTATTTAGCGCTCCAGCTAGAGTGTAGAGGGAAGCTTTTTGTGCACTTTGGGTAGAGCGCATATTATGAGTTGAAAATGAAATATCACGACTGTGTTAACTTCTTCTCCCCATAGAAGTCAATTATAGATATCTATTTTTACATTAACATTTTATATATATATATATATATATATATATATATATATATATATATATATATATATATATACAGTATGTATAATGTCATTTCTATTATTAAATATATATATATATATATATATATATTTAATAATAGAAATTACATTATTTTCTATGTAAAGAACATAGGAATGGAAAATATGCGTAATAGGGGTTCGCGATTTAGGTTTAACATGGTCTTAGGTTAGCGCACATGAAGAATTGCTAACTTCAATGCACGTTATTGAAATATTAAATATAACATTCAAAAATATTAATAATAATTATTAAAAATGATTATACATATTGTAAAAAATAAATATAGTCTATGGATTATTTAGATTTTTTTACAGCATGTATATTAATTTCTAATAATTATTATGATTTTTTTTAATATATTATATTTAATATTTAAATTACACACATTGAAGTTAGAAATTCTTTGTGTGAGCTAACCACGCACAATGTTAGACCTAAATTTTAAACCCTGAGGTGCATTACAAATATTTTCCATTTCTATTCATTTTTTATTACAGTATATATATATATATATATATATATATATATATATCTGATAATGCTAATGTAAAATAGATATTTATACCTATATATCTATAGGAATAGATGTACAGGTATTGGTATATATAGATATATGTATTACAATAAAAAGTAACATTTTCTGCAAGCGAAGAACATTGGGATATTAAATATGTACAGTAAATATACAGTAAAGCACATAAATACTTACATACATATATACACACACATATATATGTTAAAGCCCTTTGAAGCCCTTTTTGTCAAACACCTGTTACTATATATCTTTGAGCCCTTATAACTTTTTATTAATATTTTTAAAACTGAGTGTTTATATGAGTGTAACTGTACTTTTACTTGTATTTATGTTGTGGTTTTTTTTCTCCCCTTACCCTTTATGCAAGCTCTCAAGTCGGGCTAACTTCACAAGTGATTGCGCTTGAGCAAACATGTTTACTTTCAACTCGTAATATGCACGCTATATCCGTCACCCGCAAAATGCCAGAAAACTAAACGATATTGCTTGCGAGTAATAGAACTCAATTTGTAATCTAGTGTCTTTTATATTATGTCTCTTATAAGTTTCCTGAATAAATAAGATAATACCTTATATGTCCTGAAGAGGGGCTATACCATGGGGGGATAAAAAATTGTGCGTACGAAAGAGATCACTAAAAAATGTGCAGCTCATTGCAAAACCAAGAAAAGAAGAGGCTTGTAAATATAGTGTGCACTAGAAGGATAACACTGGACGCCTATCACCCAATAGTAGACAGATTTGTTTTCACACCCTGCAACTGGATACTGATGCTTCTAAACTTGAAACTTCTTCAGAATGCATTCCTCTTGGCTTTGCAAATAGAATTAGAGTACCAAGTCAGCACACAATGACGCAAAAAGAGAAAATGCATTTGCAAGAAAGAAGGGCTGCTTAATGCATTTATTTTTAGCTGGCCTGTAAACTTAAGTTTGTGTATTGTTCATTATTATGATTCACACCTTCATCATAGCATATCACCCCATTACCAATGAAACAGCACCTAGCAGCCGTGAAGTTACAACCAAATAATCCTTTCCATATGGAAGAAGGATTATATCAATTGCTTTCCTAACACCTGTAACTTCTTGCCATTACAGCAAACAATAAATAAAACCAGCACTGTGTAAATGAAATAGCTAATGTATTATAAATTCAATTAGACTTGATGACATTAGTATTATCTACATCTGCTTATATATGATGTTGCCATAAAGTAAATATTTAGAACATAGAGGTCAGTTTTTATTGGTTGTAGATGTGTGGTGTTGCTGATGCTGAGAGGTTATAAAATTGTACAGTAAATAATATTTTTAAAAGATTTCAACACAGCATTATATAAAATGCTAATATAAAGGGGACTTGCAATTGCAAAATTTTGTACCACTTCCAATAAAGTGCCAGATTACAAATGAAGCAATATTTAGTGCTTTCACTTGTGCGCAAACACCGCCAGAAGTAAACTTTTAACTTCAGGAATTTAGATATTGTGACCGTGTTAACTTCTTCACTCATAGGGGCTGATTTAACATGCTGCGAATGCAACAGTTTTCCGGCGAGCTGTGAGGCTCGCCAGAAACATAAGTTAAGAAGCAGTGGTCTTAAGACCACTGGTCCTTAACTTATCCGCCACATCTGAGATGGCAGACAGCAATCATCCCAATCAGAAATGATCAGGATGATTGACACCCCCTGCTAGCAGCCGACTGTCCTTGAACCTGCAGGGGCCGGCATTGCATAAGCATTTCACTAGGAATGCTTGTGCAATGTTAAATGCCAACAGCGTATGCTGTTGGCATTTAGCAATGTCGGGCAGACATGATCCGCTACAGCGGATCTTGTCCCCCTGCATCATAATAATTTGGCCTCTCAGACTTCAATGGAGAGGGCAGCAGTGTATCCCGACAGCGCGTTAGACCTACATTGCTAACCCGAATTGAGTAATAAATATTTTACATTCCTATGTTCTTCACATAGGAAAAAATGTAATATATATATATATATATATATATATATATATATATATATATTTATATATATAAAATGTTGTTTACTATACCTTTAAGGATTGATTACTCTCTGGCTTATAAGCAGAGCTCCCACTGCTGTATTGGTTGACAGTGACACATCTCACAGGTGTACCATATGAGGGCTAGATTACAAGAGGAGCACTAATTTATTACACGGAAGCATTATAAATAACCAGCCATTACAATTGGGTAGTTTTTGCTACCAAAATAAAATGTACCATCCCTTTTTAAAATAAAAAAATGTAGCATCTTTTTTTTTTTTTTTTTTTAAACTGCACTAAGCAGTTATAATGGGTTAAAGTGTGTGAGTCTGGGGTGTTAGAAAAACAACGTCACTGAAAAGTGCCTTTACAAAGTGGTCTATGGGGAACTGTGTGTTCTCTATAAATATACATAGTTAGGTCAATAAATAATTGGACACTGACACAATTTTCATAATCCTGGCTCTGTATACCACCACAATGGAATTGAAATGAAACAACCGAGGTGCAATTGAAGTGCAGTTTCATCTTTAATTCAAGGGATTGAACAAAAATATTGTATGAAACATTTAGGTATTGCAACCATTTTCTTATACAGTCCCCTTATTTTAGGGGCTCAAATGTAATAAGACAAATTAATACAATCATAAATAATGTGTACATTTTGAATACTTCTGTCACATCATCAATAAACACTAGTGACCCAGTGCTATTGGTAGCCATGCATGCCCGTGCCATCACACTGCCTCCACCGTGTTTTACAGATGATGTAGTATGCTTCGGATCAGAGCCTTTCCAAGCCTTCTGCATACTTTTTTCTTCCCATCATTCTGGTACAGGTTAATCTTACTTTCATCTGTGAAAGAAGAAGGCTGTTCCAGAACTGGGCTTGCTTTTTAAGATATTTTGGGCAAATCTCTAATCTGGCCTATTTTTGAGGTTTATGAATGGTTTCCACCTTGTTGTAATCCCTCTGTATTTGCTCTCATGAAGCCTTCTCTTTATGTTAGACGTGGATAATGATATGTCTACCTCCTGAAGAGTGTTCTTCACTTGGCTGGATATTGTGAAGGGATTTTTCTTTACCATGGAAAGCAACCTACGATCATCCACAACTGATGTCTTCAGTAGATATCCAGGCCTTTTTGTGTTGCAGAGCTCATCAGGGCATTCTTTTTTTCTCAGAATATACCAAACTGTTGATTTGGCCACTCCTAATGTTCCTGCTATCTCTCTGATGGATTTTTTTTTTGTTGTAGCCTAAGGATGGCCTGTTTCACTTGCATTGAGAACTCCTTTGAACGCATGTTGTGGCTTCACAGCAGCAGTTTCCAAATGTGAATGCCACACCTGGAATCAACTCAATCAATTTTGTTTTATCTGCTTAATTGATTATAAAATAATGAAGGAATAGCTCACACCTGTCCAAGAAACAGGTTTTGAGTCAATTGTCCATTTACTTTTGGTCCCTTGAAAAAGAGGGGGCTAAACCTTTCCTCCAATTTGTATGTGAATACCCTCAAATTAAAGCTTAGGCCCATATTCGTTATTTAACTGTAACTTGAATTTATTTTGGTAGATAGCTGAAATAACAAAACGTGTCAGTGTCCAATTATTTATGGCTTTAACTGTATGTTTATGTTTATATACATATATGTATGTGTAAGTTTGTGTATATACACATACAAACACTCAAATATATATGTATATATACATATATATTTAAATTTGCTGCCCATCACTGCATGACTTACCGCCTTCACTGCTCTAGGTTTTTACCTCCCCCTAATTTTAAATGTTGTTGTATTTTGCCCAAAATCAACTTCACCCAGCAGTGATTCAAACCTTCTCCCAGCTGATGAGTGGCAAAAAACATGAAACAGTCTTTCCTGGGATGGTTATGAATCGCTGCACTAACCCTAGCTAAGCTTAAAGGGATTCTGCTGAAATGCAGACTTGAAGTAAAAAGGTGTGTCGTGAACCTAATTGCATATCTTACCCAGAATCCTTTGCTGCATTGGAAACAATGTAATTCAGAGGTTTTCTGTGGGAAAAACAAGCCTTCTGGCCAGTCTAGATATGTTAATGAACTACACAATGAGTTATTTTCTCTATATTTTGTGCGTAGTGGAGGATTTTAAACTCACATTTTACATCCCCTTAATTTTAAATGTTGTTTTATATATATATATATATATATATATACAGGGCTCAAAATTTCAAGAACAAAGCTACTAGCCAGCCCAAAATGATACTCGCCACTTATGATCCCATCCACTAACCCCCCCTCTTTGCATATGTTTAGCGAATGTAAAACACCTTATTGTGCAGTATTTTTTTAATATTGTTTTTGTTTTATACCATGGATTAAAAAATGATACATACAGTTATACATTAACAAAAATAAGTGAATAGCTACATCAACTAGGGTTCTAGGATAGATAACAGCTGGACAGAAAATGTGAGGTCACAGCAGACCTGATAAAATTGTTTTATAATCATCATCTCTCATCTATCTTTCTCCACTACCTCCTCTCTTCAGTCTCTCTTTTTACCCCTCCATTCTCTCCACGGCCATGGGGCCGATTTATCAAGGGCTGAATGACCCCTGATGCCCCTGTTTCCCTGGGAGCCTTCAGGCTCGCCGGAAACAGCAGTTATGAAGCAGCGGTCTTAAGACCGCTGCTCCATAACTGATCCGCTGCCTCTGAGGCTGCGGACATCAATCCAGCTGACAAAGCGAAGAAAAAAGGCAGGCACTGCTTCAACAGGAGTAAGATAAAAAGGTATTTTAATGAAAAATAATGTACACATTACATACAGGCAAGAAACAAGACAAGGGTGTACAGGTAACGACCTGGCGCGTTTCACGCCCTCTAGGGGCACTTAATCATAGGCTACAGTGAAAAGGAAGGAACCTCCTTACATACGATAAGGCATTACCCCTTCCTAGTCAAACTAGGTGAATTAGTTTAAATTACATTTCAAGCATAAAAACATATATAAGGATCAGTTGTTAGAAAGAGTAACCTGACTTATCATATAAAGATGCCTAATATGGAATACAGCCATATACATCATATCCATATATAAATACATCCAATTTCCAGAACCAATATTTCGACTATACAGATAATTAAGCTATAAATACAAAAATACAAAAATGAAAAATCAAATAAGTATTATGTGGTCAATATATTATAAAAATACTTCATGGAGATGTACAAGGTGTGGAAGACAAAAAGATCCACCTTGTTGGAAAAACTAGCTATCTATAAAATAATTGTTGTCACATTCCTTGTTCATCCCATTAGGTTGACGTAAATCAAGTTTCAGGATCCAGAATAACTCTTTCTTATCCAGTATTTTAAACATTTTGCCACCTCTGGGGGGAGTAGTGGCTATGTCTATGATTTGCACAGACATATCAGCGATGTGCAAAAAGTGGTGAGAGTTGAAATGGTGTGCTACAGCTGAATCCTTAGAATAGTTCTTTACATCTCTGATATGTTCACCAAACCTAGTTCTGACTTCACGTGAGGTTTTACCCACGTATTGACATTTACAGATATTGCAAGTCAAAAGATAGACTGCAAATTTGGTTTTACAATTAGCATAAAATTGTATCTTATGTTGGATATTATCAAAACTAGCTGTAAAATAATCTCCTATAATCATGTTTAAGCAAGTGGTGCAATCTCTGATTTCACATTTATAATTTCTGGATAGCCAGTCTCGGGTACCCTGACTTTCATTGTTTTTCACTTAACTTGGCGCTAGTACCCTAGCCAAAGTATTAGATTTTTTAGGGACAAACCTACATGTCTTCATATAGGGTTTAAGAATTTCATCACCAGATAGTATATGGAGATGTTTTTAAGAACGGGCTGAATGACAATCACCAGGGGGCGGCAGTGCACAAGAAGTTCACTAGACAGAGTATGCTGTCGGCAATCATCGCTGTTTTTCGGACATGATCCACTGAGTGGATCATGATGGACAGACCGATGATAAATCAGCCCTCATATCTTCTCTTTACACTCTTTCTCTCTCCTCTCTCAAAACTCAAAAAACGTTTTTTATCCACTCTTTCTTAACGCTATCTTTTTTCTCCACTTTCACTTTTACCCTCCAATCTCTCTCTGCCCCTGTTTACCCTCTCAGAAGTAACAGTCTAAGCGCTAATGGGGTCCCTATAGCCCTAGAGGAATAACATATCCTTGCCCTTTCATGGATATATAATATCCCTTTAGATAATATTTGTAGATATTCACTCACTAACTGTCACCCGCCACTGTGAAATTTCCACTCGCCAATGGCTAGTGGGCTTGTGGAAATATTGAGCTATATATATATATATATATATATATATATATATATATATATATATATACAGTGCTTTTGTTGGAAACAACAAGGTACCAGTACTCAAAAAAACGTGCCAGAACTAATTAATTATTTATTGATAAATTCTTCACTGTAACTTTGAGAAAAGCAAAGGGACAACATTATTTACGTTTGATGTATTTTGCAGCCCCCTCTTGTGAAAACGAGGCCATTAACATGATGATTACAGTTGGCAGAGGTGTGGGTACCAATTAGTACCCCCACAAAAATGCCCTATATATATATATATATATATATATATATATATATATATATATATATATATATACAGGGAGTGCAGAATTATTAGGCAAATGAGTATTTTGACCACATCATCCTCTTTATGCATGTTGTCTTACTCCAAGCTGTATAGGCTTGAAAGCCTACTACCAATTAAGCATATTAGGTGATGTGCATCTCTGTAATGAGAAGGGGTGTGGTCTAATGACATCAACACCCTATATCAGGTGTGCATAATTATTAGGCAACTTCCTTTCCTTTGGCAAAATGGGTCAAAAGAAGGACTTGACAGGCTCAGAAAAGTCAAAAATAGTGAGATATCTTGCAGAGGGATGCAGCACTCTTAAAATTGCAAAGCTTCTGAAGCGTGATCATTGAACAATCAAGCGTTTCATTCAAAATAGTCAACAGGGTCACAAGAAGCGTGTGGAAAAACCAAGGCGCAAAATAACTGCCCATGAACTGAGAAAAGTCAAGCGTGCAGCTGCCAAGATGCCACTTGCCACCAGTTTGGCCATATTTCAGAGCTGCAACATCACTGGAGTGCCCAAAAGCACAAGGTGTGCAATACTCAGAGACATGGCCAAGGTAAGAAAGGCTGAAAGACGACCACCACTGAACAGACACACAAGCTGAAACATCAAGACTGGGCCAAGAAATATCTCAAGACTGATTTTTCTAAGGTTTTATGGACTGATGAAATGAGAGTGAGTCTTGATGGGCCAGATGGATGGGCCCGTGGCTGGATTGGTAAAGGGCAGAGAGCTCCAGTCTGACTCAGACGCCAGCAAGGTGGAGGTGGAGTACTGGTTTGGGCTGGTATAATCAAAGATTAGCTTGTGGGGCCTTTTCGGGTTGAGGATGGAGTCAAGCTCAACTCCCAGTCCTACTGCCAGTTTCTGGAAGACACCTTCTTCAAGCAGTGGTACAGGAAGAAGTCTGCATCCTTCAAGAAAAACATGATTTTCATGCAGGACAATGCTCCATCACACGCGTCCAAGTACTCCACAGCGTGGCTGGCAAGAAAGGGTATAAAAGAAGAAAGTCTAATGACATGGCCTCCTTGTTCACCTGATCTGAACCCCATTGAGAACCTGTGGTCCATCATCAAATGTGAGATTTACAAGGAGGGAAAACAGTACACCTCTCTGAACAGTGTCTGGGAGGCTGTGGTTGCTGCTGCACGCAATGTTGATGGTGAACAGATCAAAACACTGACAGAATCCATGGATGGCAGGCTTTTGAGTGTCCTTGCAAAGAAAGGTGGCTATATTGGTCACTGATTTGTTTTTGTTTTGTTTTTGAATGTCAGAAATGTATATTTGTGAATGTTGAGATGTTATATTGGTTTCACTGGTAAAAATAAATAATTGAAATGGGTATATATTTGTTTTTTGTTAAGTTGCCTAATAATTATGCACAGTAATAGTCACCTGCACACACAGATATCCCCCTAAAATAGCTAAAACTAAAAACAAACTAAAAACTACTTCCAAAAATATTCAGCTTTGATATTAATGAGTTTTTTGGGTTCATTGAGAACATGGTTGTTGTTCAATAATAAAATTAATCCTCAAAAATACAACTTGCCTAATAATTATATAATTATATATATATATACACATTGGAGCCCTTTGCAGTCAATTACCTGAAAACATGGAAAGTAATTTTTATTCAATATTAATATTTAATAATGTGTTTAATTGTGTACACACTGTAGATATTTTACATTTTAATGTTCTTCACATACGGGAATATGTTCTAAGTACTTTTAAATAGATATTCCATATATATATCTGTATATAGCTATATATAATTACAGGTGGCCCTCTGTTTACAACAGTTCAAATTGCACCGTTTCAGAATAACAACCTTTTTTTCAGTCATGTGACTGGTATTGAAAAGCATTGAGAAGCAGTGCATTGATTAAAATAGCCAGTAGGTTCAGCTGTCCGCTTGTGTTGAAGCAAATATATGCAAGCCAAGCAAGCTGAAATTAATCAGTTTAAGCAGACCTGAGCTATCGAGCAGCTTGCAAAGGAACAAGATCTCCCTGTCTATAAATCAGTCCAGATTGGAATGCATAGAAAGAACTGTTTGCAGAAAAATGCAAGTAAAGTCTGTGTTGTGTGATTATTTTATTAGGTTTATAATGCTGTTTAGCAAATGTTTTTGTCCCTTTTTACTTAGTTTAATTATATATTCTGTGTTGTGTGATTATTTAATTAGGTTTATAATGTTGTTTAACATTTAAAGTCTTCTTTTCAAAGCTTTAAAAATAATGTATTAGGTGTTACTTATGCCAATTTTGAGAGGGGCCTGGAACCTAACTCCCTCACTTCCCATTGACTTACATTATAAACTGGGTTTCAATTTACAACGGTTTCGATTTACAACCATTCCTTCTGGAACCTAACCCCGGCGTAAACTGATGGCTACCTGTACATATATATATATATATATATATGTATAGCTATATATTTTCCAAAACAATCATATATAAATACATTTATAAAGAACATTGGAATGTAAAATTCATGTCTGGTTTAGCGCTCTTGAATAAACACAATTGGGTTAGCGTGCGAGTATGGGTGTTTATTCAGTTTGCATTCTCCATTGAAGTCTATGGGGAAAGTATGTTAACGTGGTCACCATATCTGAAGTCCAACTCTTTGTGCACATCGGGTTTTACTTGCGTGCAAACTTTTTACTTTCAACTTGTAATACGAGTGCAACCCAACGCATGCAAAAAGCTAACCTCTAGCAAAGTTAACATGCGAGCAGGAGCGCTAAATAGTGCTCCACTCATAATATAGCCCTAATTTGGGGAAATAACCTTTTTTCTTCATAGATTATATGATTTGGAGATGATTTGTGCTGACATTCTCTGGTAAATCCTCAGATTTGCAATATTTTTAGTGCGTGTTCATCATGTGGGTAGTGCACCCTTTGCTATCGATAGTGACCCACTTGTGATCTAGACCATATTCTGTATATGTACACTGTGAGCTCTGTAGTTGCTGGTGCATAATTAGATAATGGAAGCAAATTGTTTAAAATTGCATGCGCTATCCGAATCAAAATAGTTTAATTTTGGCATTACTGTCCCTTTAATGGAGGAAATAATTTCCTGTCCAGAAGCAATCATCTCATTTTAGTGTTTAGTCTGTAAATACACGTTTTTTTCATGATACCTGAACTGGGAAAAAAGCAGGTGCATTTTTAATCACAATGAACATACAGTGCCTTTATTGTATCTGAGTATTAGGGTAGTGTGGGGAAAATGCTTTCTCCCAACATTCTTCTGAGAAGGTTACACGCTGAGATTTTAATAACCGTCCACTCATGTTGTAAATTGGGAGCACCTGCAACATATGGAGGACAGAACCCCCACAAAGAGCGTCCACTGTTTTGTTCTTTGAAAAAATAATTAAGGAATGTATCGCTATTAAAAAGGTGACAAATTGATAGCACTTTATTCATTCAGCAGCCATTGTGGGCTATTGAAAGCTTCCCAACAGCGCTGCTTAGTCCCTTAGCTCTTGAATGTGTTTTTAGCACCTTGTGTTTGTAAATCATTTTTTCCCCACGGCTGCGTTATAGCATTTGGAATGCACTTATGGTCTTGCTGCTGTTCAACCAATAGTAGCCCAAACATACATCTACATTCAGTTTTATTGCACGTTCTTCCACATTGGAAAGGCTATTGCAAGCATGCAGGTAAAGGAAAACCATAAGTATTATATAACTTTAAATCTTAGTTAAACTTCTTGGATGTTATGTCAACCTGGTGTGTTGTATGTATCAACTATTCTGCTGAATTTCTTGCCAGAAAAAAAGTACTCTAAAGATAGCCTCAATTTATGCCATGCCCCCTCACAACTTCCACTTTTGACATCTACGTAATATTTAAATATATGTATGGTCAGGTTAATCAGCAGAAAACTTTCAGTGGGGGCCAACAATATAATATCAGTTGTAAAGTGAAGCAAGAAAAAGTGGTGGCTCGCTGACTCAGATAAGTACTAAGGAGAAAAATTACAGGGAGGGCAATTGATCCCTCCCATCTACTGTCCGAATGTCCATATGCCTTATAGTGCAACTATAGGGGCCCATTTATCATTGTCCAGGCAAACAAAATTTCTAACAAGTGAACCTGTCGGCCTAGGATCATGGCGCAAAGACAGCATCAGCTGTCTGAAACTTCATATTGCATGAGACAATACTCATTCTACGCTGCCCCCTGTTCTTGTATGATTGGGTGGGGCTGTTAGTCACTCCAAACTCTTAACTATCAGTTCTAGTCTTGCTCATACTAGTCTGCACTTGAAGGGCATATCACCATCAGCACTTGTAAAATAAAAAGACTTTTATTTCCAGTACATCAGGGTCATACAAAAAGTGAAGTTTGATGCATGATATAATTAAGTGATGTGATTGGCAGTGTCCTGTTCACAGTGTGGATTACACAGGAGGCGCTGTGCTTTATTTTTGATTTTTGCACCTGAAGACCCCCGAAGCTGTCTTTAGTTTTTAGAGTTTGTAGTAAAACCTGGTTTTTAAAATGCGTATATTAATGCTAAAAATAACAATATAATTAATTAAATTTTAACCTTTTTTCTGGTATATAAACGGTTAAAATGAGGAAATATACATGTGCAGTCTTCAAAATAGTTTTTTTTTTTTTTTTTTTCATCAATAGTGTTATTTATCATTAAGTAGTTGCATTCCTGGATCAGAATAATTTATAATACAGGTTTGTTTTATTCATTTCACACAAGTACACAAAACATTATACATGTAGATTCCCCAGCCCATAAACAGAATGAATATTACATATAGAGAATAGATTTAGTTTTATTTTAATTTAGTGAACTTTAATATGTATAGTTATATGAACCTTACAAATGGATGGTCTCTATCTCTCCTTTCTGTTAAATCCAAATAAATATATTTGAATTACTACATATTATGCAAATAATAATAACAGCTTGTGTAAATATAGCTCCTTTGTATGCATGATATCATTTTTTGGTGTTTAATGTCTGAAATTACAGATCTGATTTTACGAAATTCCTTTATTTTTGTGTTTGAGTGAGAACTGGTATGATGTAAGTAAAGATTTCATTTGTAGTTAGTCTACTGCAGTCACATAAGCACAGGACACATGCCCCCTAAAACACAATGTTCTCTTACCCATCTCATCTTGTTTCCAAATGCTCTCTTTTAAAGGGACAAATAGCTAGTTTACTTTTATTTTGACATTTAGAAGAGCTACTTTTTTCTTTTGAAAATGTCAAGTAGAATAAAAATTTCAATACTGCTTTACTGGCAATAGAAAAGCTATCGCCTAGATTACGAGTTTGGCGTTAGCCTTAAAAAGCAGCGTTGAGAGTTCCCAACGCTGCTTTTTAACTCCCGCTGGTATTACGAATCAGGCAGGAAAGGGTCTACCGCTCACTTTTCTTCCGCGACTCGAGGCTACCGCAAATCCCCTTACGTCAAATGCATATCCTATCTTTTTAATGGGATTTGCCTAACTCCGGTATTACGAGTCTTGGAAGAAGTGAGCGGTAGACCCTCTCCTGGCAAGACTCCTACCGCATTTAAAAGTAGTTAAGTGTTTTATGGGCTAACGCCAGAACATAAAGCTCTTAACTAAAGTGCTATAAAGTACACTAACACCCATAAACTACCTATTAAACCCTAAACCGAGGCCCCCCACATCGCAAACACTATAATAATTTTTTTAACCCCCAATCTGCCGACTGGACATTGCCGCCACTTTTATTATACTTATGAACCCCTAATCTGCTGCCCCTAACATCGCCAACATCTACATTATATTTATTAACCCCTAATCTGCTGTCCCCAACGTCGCCGCAACCTAACTACACTTATTAACCCCTAATCTGCCGACCGGACATCGCCGCCACTTTAATAAATGTATTAACCCCTAAACCACCGCATTCCCGCCTCGCAAACACTAGTTAAATTTTATTAACCCCTAATCTGCCGTCCCTAACATCGCCGACACCTATCTACATTTATTAACCCCTAATCTGCCAACCCCAACATCGCCGCTACTATAATAAATGTATTAACCCCTAAATCTAAGTCTAACCCTAAGTCTAACCCCCCCTAACTTAAATATAATTTAAAATAAACTAAATAAATTTACTACAATTAAATAAATTATTCCTATTTAAAACTAAATACTTACCTATAAAATAAACCCTAATATAGCTACAATATAACATAGTTACATTATAGCTATTTTAGGATTTGTATTTATTTTGCAGTCAACTTTGTATTTATTTTAACTAGGTAGAATAGTTATTAAATAGTTATTAACTATTTAATAACTACCTAGCTAAAATAAATACAAAATTACCTGTAAAATAAATCCTAACCTAAGTTACAATTACACCTAACACTACTCTATAAATAAATAAATTAACTAAATTAAATTAAACTAATTACAATTAAATTAAATAAACTAAATTATGGAAAATAAACACTAAATTACAGAAAATAAAAAATAATTACAAGAATTTTAAACTAATTACACCTAATCTAATCCCCCTAATAAAATAAAAAAGCCCCCAAAATAATAAAATTCCCTACCCTATACTAAATTACAAATAACCTTTAAAAGGGCCTTTTGCGGGGCATTGTCCCAAAGTAATCAGCTCTTTTACCTGTAAAAAAAAAATACAATACCCCCCCAACATTATAACCCACCACCCACATACCCCTACTCTAAAACCCACCCAATCCCCCCTTAAAAAAACCTAACACTAACCCCCTGAAGATCACCCTACCTTGAGCTGTCTTCACCCAGCCGGGCACAAGTGGACCTCCAGACTGGCAGAAGTCTTCATCCGATCGGGCAGAAGAGGTCCTCCAGACGGAAGAAGGCTTCATCCAGGTGGCATCTTCTATCTTCATCCTTCCGGAGCGGAGCCATCTTCTATCCAGCCGTCATGGAGCCATCCTCTTCAATCGAAGTCCTAACGAAGAATGAAGGTTCCTTTAAATGATGTCATCCAAGATGGCATCCCTCGAATTCCGATTGGCTGATAGGATTCTATCAGCCAATCGGAATTAAGGTAGGAAAAATCCGATTGGCTGATGCTATCAGCCAATCGTATTGAAGATTGGATCAGCCAATAGAATGCAAGGTCAATTCTATTGGCTGATCCAATCAGCCAATCGGATTGAACTTCAATCCGATTGGCTGATTAAATCAACCAATCAGATTTTTCCTACCTTAATTCTGATTGGCTGATAGAATCCTATCAGCCAATCAGAATTCGAGGGAAGCCATCTTGGATGACATCATTTAAAGGAACCTTCATTCTTCGTTAGGACTTCGATTGAAGAGGATGGCTCTGCGTCAGCTGGATAGAAGATGGCTCCGCTCCGGAAGCATGAAGATAGAAGATGCCGCCAGGATGAAGCCTTCTTCCGCTTGGAAGACCTCTTCTGTCCCGATCGGATGAAAACTTCTGCCGGTCTGGAGGTCCACTTGTGCCCGGCTGGGTGAAGACGGCTCAAGGTAGGGTGATCTTCAGGGGGTTGGTTTTTTAAGGGAGAATTGGGTGGGTTTTAGAGTAGGGGTATGTGGGTGGTGGGTTGTAATGTTGGGGGGGTATTGTATTTGTTTTACAGGTAAAAGAGCTGATTACTTTGGGGCAATGCCCCGCAAAAGGCCCTTTTAAGGGCTATTTGTAATTTAGTATAGGGTAGGGAATTTTATTATTTTGGGGGTGCTTTTTTATTTTATTAGGGGGATTAGATTAGGTGTAATTAGTTTAAAATTCTTGTAATTCTTTTTTATTTTCTGTAATTTAGTGGGGGGGTTTTACGTAATTTAGTTTATTTCATTTAATTGTAATTAGTTTAATTTAATTTAGTTAATTTATTTATTTATAGAGTAGTGTTAGGTGTAAATGTAACTTAGGTTAGGATTTATTTTACAGGTAATTTTGTACTTATTTTAGCTAGGTAGTTATTAAATAGTTAATAATGGTTATTAGCACCATTGTATCTACCAGGGTATTATCAATAAACTTTGCAATGTTTTATTTCTTATTTATCTATGTTAAACACATAGTTGCAATTAAGAATTTTGCTATTCATTTTTGCTTTTTAATCATCAGCATCATTGTATCAACCAGCATTATTATTGACCTGCAATAGGAGCTTCACAATTCATTTATTTTTTGACTGATTTTAAATGATTTTTTTTATATTATGGACTGTTTTAATTGCATTAATTAATATATTGTGCATTATTTTATAAATTGTATTCTTATTGTCACTTTGCATTTGTAAGCATTGTACATGGATCCATGATATTTGTTATATGTTAATAAATTTTAATCTTAATCTCACTTTTATGCTAATCATTGTAACCTTCACGTTAAGATCAATCAGTCCTAGCCTTGTTTAATTGGCGCTTTGGTGTTTATCATTTTGTTACTCTGTAAAATAAAAATAAATCATAAGCTAGCTACAATGTAACTATTAGTTATATTGTAGCTGTTTTATGGTTTATTTTATAGGTAAGTATTTAGTTTTAAATAGGAATAATTTATTTAATTGTAGTTATTTTAATTAGATGTATTTACATTATATTTAAATTAGGGGGGTGTTAGGGTTAGACTTAGGTTTAGGGGTTAATAACTTTATTATAGTTGCCTGCGGCAGATTAGGGGTTAATTAATTTAATATAGTTGCGGTGACGTTGGGGGGGGGGCAGATTAGGGGTCAATACATTTAATATAGTTGCGGCGACATTGGGGGCGGCAGATTAGGAGTTAATAAATATAATGTAGGGTTCGGCAATGTTAGGGGCAGCAGATTAGGGGTTCATTAGTATAATGTAGGTGGTGGCGGAGTCCGGAGCGGCAGATTAGGAGTTAATAATATACTGTAGGTGTTGGCGATAGCGGGGACGGCAGATTGGGGGTTAATAAGTGTAATATTAGGGGTGTTTAGACTCGGGGTTCATGTTAGGGTGTTAGGTGCAGACATAAAATTCATTTCCCCAAAGGAAATAATGGGGCTGCGTTAGGAGCTGAACGCTGCTTTTTTGCAGGTTTTTTTTCAGCCAACTCAGCCCAATTGTTTCCTATGGGGAAATCGTGCACGAGCACATTTAGCCAGCTTACCGCTGACTTAAGCAACGCTGGTATCGAGGTGAGATGTGGAGCTAAATTTTGCTCAACGCTCACCTTTCTGAGGCTAACGCCGGCTTGCAGAAAACTCATAATACCAGCGTTGGCTTAAAGGAGCGCTAAGAAAAAAAGGTTTGTTAGCACCGCACAGCCTTACAGACACAAGTCGTGATCTAGCCATATGAAAACAACAATCAACCTTCAATTTGAGGTGGGAGAGAGATTGAGCAGCCGATTTGAATAGGCGTTCCTGAAAAAGCTTTGAATACAAAAAAATCCTTATCAGATTCTTGCCTGAGTACACGGTCCTTTAAAGTATATTTAGGCATATCAACATATTAAAATGTAATTGAGACGCATCAACTATAACACAGAATGAGTTTTGTTAAGAAACGATACAGAAGTTTTTCGTTTTTGTTTTTTAATAATCCTTTAATTCATTTAAAATATATATATTTTAGACAAAACAAAAAAAGGCTATTATGGTTTTCTTTTAATAAAGAAGCTAAAGATTAAGAAAAAAGACAAATATAGAGAATTTCATCAATGACTATTTACAGGGAACAAGGTATTGGTTGGTGCATTTTTAATGTCTACAACATAGGATAAAACATTTTAATTAGAAAGAGACATAGGGCATACTGAGTAACACTTTTATTTAAACCATGATATATGTGCATTCTTGTTACTATTCATATGGGATAAATAGATTTCACTTAGAATAGCTTTGGATAGAAAGTCAAGATTAATGGCCTATATGAATTAATTAACAACAGCCATTACACTCTCCTTGTCTTATTCATCCTCTCCCCTTGTCTTCAACCTCTGATTTCATTTAGAACATTTACAAATACAAGTCAAATGCATTTCCCTCAAGATTTACTACACAATCTCTAATGAATTTATAACCCTATGAATCTGCCTTTCTCATCTTTTTTTTATTTCTCAACTTCATACTCTGTGTAGAATCTGTTCCTATGTTGTTGTTCTCTAGCAATGATAACATATTACAACTAATTCATATCACTGTGTCTCAAACCTATTCCTTTGATAAACCACATGTAGTAACTATTTATGTGCTTCTGATATTGTAGTGCTATTGTAGGACTATTGTTTTGCCAGAATGTTGTTGTCTTACAGTTCTTTCAGTTTTGGCATCTTACTAACCACAGTAAATTACGTATGTACTCAGTGCACTTATTAAAATGTTAATATAAAACATATATCCATGTTCAGTTTCTTGAAAGCCTTCCAGATTTAAACAATTGTAATTTCCTCTTAAAATATGTAATATTTAAGGGACATTTAACATCTCTTGTAGCTGTCTAAACAAAGTTTACTTTTTCGACACTCTCCCTAGAGAGGCCAGAAAGCAAAATCTGTCATTTAGGTTTTCATAATGCTGCAAATGACCTAAGCCGGCTATTTAGTATGCAACATTTGCAAGTTACACAATTTACTTTTTGGTCTCTAGGATGTGTGAGACAAAGTACAATATTTTTAAGAAAAGAAAGAGGTGTATGCTCCCTGGAGGAGAGCATGGACGGAGGGGAATTTGACCCCTATTCAGGGCAATGGAGCAGGCTAGAGGAGGAAAGGTGGAGCCCGTGGGGATGGTACTTAACGAGGTGTCGGAAGTTGATCACCCTCTTTAGCCTCTGCAAATGCAAGGTGAAGTTTGAGTGAAGGAGCTTGCGTTTGCAGTGGCCTGAAAAGATGGACGGCTAACTGGAAGAGGTTCAACGGTTGGCAGTGGCGAGAGGGACGGCATGGCTCAGGGATTACCTGGCTGCTGCCAATCTTCCTGGGTCTGCGGAGGCGTCGTCTGAAGGAGGGAGCAGGAACATCAGGCCGCTGAGGTGGTGTAGGCCTCCGGATCACTTATCCCCTGACGTCATTGGTAGCGGGAGGAGCGGTGATGGCGTTGGGTCCCCTCAGGCTGGTGGCGGGTCCAGATGCCGATCGGCGAGTCATATAGGAGGAGCTGAGGAGCAGGAGCAGATGGCGGTCCATGAGGCAGATGTTGGTCACATGAGGGAGGCGCCTATCTGGAGCAGAGTTGCGGCAGGTAAGAGAGCCAGTGGAGGAGGGCTGGGCCTCGATCACCATACAAGGGCTGCAAGTCAGGGGCAGGCTTCACACATGGAGGGGGACACGGCAGGGGAGGGATCTCCCTGGGCTTTAACTAACCGGCGGGAGCAGCCGGAGGCAACAAGAGGCAAGAGGGTTAGGAATCAGGGTGGGAATAGCGGGGTCAGGTTGAGGGATATGCAGAATAGAGCAGGGAGGAAGAGAAGGGATACAGGGCAACAGAGGCTGGAGGATCAGGTGGGGGGCAGAGGAAGGACAGTAGAATCCACGTCAGGGGTAGGCAGAAGAGACCCGATGAGGCAGGGGTCTGTAGAGCAGGGAGAAGGAACAGCCAAAGGCAGTTAACGCGGGGATATCGAGGGCTGCGCAGGGAGATGGTGTATCTGTGATGCGTGGGAGGCTAGTACATAAGGCTCTCACAGGGGGGAGGGGAAGGGCAGAAAGAAAGGGTCAGAGACCCAAAGAAAAGGGAAAGGAAGGGGACAGCAGGAAGGGGAGAGTGGTGGGGGTGAGTTTAATCTGTCATGCTTATCTTCCACAGGTGTGAGGAATGAGACAGAGGACCAGGTGGGCGGTGGGGCAGAAATTTCTGTGGAACCTACAAGTCTGGACCTGGAAGGGGATGCACTGTGTTTTGACTACTCATACAGTGATTTGGAGATGGAGGACCCTGGGGAAGGGACGTCAGCAGGACCTGTGGGACAACGGCAGGTAGAGGACCTGGCCACGCTAGAGCAGCTGCTTAGGGCATTGGCACCAGAACATAGTGGGCAGGAGAGCAGGGAAGCGGGTAGGTCAGGGGTAGGGCATAAGGAAGGGAGTGCTAGGAGGGAAGGGGTGGGGGACAGGATAGAGTTTTCACTGTCTCCGCCACAGCCCACGAAGGTCGGGAGCAGACCGGCAGCGGGAAAAATCCTGTTCACCCAGGGAGAGGATGAGGCATCAGGCCAACAGGCGATCCCCTACATGAGGGAGGCTGGAGAGGGCCATTGACCGGAGTGGAAAATGGAGGAGGTCCAGGTCACTAACCCCAAGAAGGGGTGACCACAGGCCCAGGGAGCGAGAAGCCAGGTTGCAGCCGGGGGTCAAGGAAGTTGAAAGTGTGGGGTGGAACCAGAGTGGCAGGAGCAGCAACAGTGCCCAGGACCACAGGTGAGGGCGTTCCCAAGGCAGTGAATGTGGCTGGCGGTGAGCATTGCTTAGGAGTGGCGCAGAGTTCATTGATGAGTGGCTTAAGGGAGTTGCTGGAGCAATTTGAGAAGCAACTAGGGGGACAGCAAGGGAACGTGGAGGTGGCATGGGAGGCCGGGGAGCTGGGGTGGACACGACAGGAGTGAGTATGGGGTCAGGAGGGAGCGGCCAGGTGCCAGGGGGCCACTGTGGTGCGGAATAGTGGGGTTGGTTCGGGTGAGGTACTGAAGGTTCCAGAGAGTGCAATGAGGAGGCCATGCTTGTGTTCGATTGCACCACTAGGGATACATCTGGTGCAGGATGTGAAGGAGAAAATATGGAAAAGAGAATTCTTTGAAATATTTTCTCTCCTACCTTTGGATCAGGTGATGGAGATCAAATTGGACACAAAGGACAAGGACAAAAAGGAAGAAGATGAGAGGAAGAAGAGGTACCGTAAGCTACAAAAAACACTCACTAATTGGTCTAAAGCCTTCTGTATTTTGGCGGCAGTGATTGGGGAGAAATTTCCCGATCAATGCTCTGCGTTATTTTGCTATTACGATGAGATTGCGGGGGCCTTTCGGACATATGGGGGATTGGCATGGTGGCACTATGATGAACAGTTTCGGCAGTGCATGGCGGTGAGGCAAGAAATTAGGTGGGATGATAGGGACATGGGCATTTGGCTGGAGTTAATGACTCAGTTGCAGGGGTCCTTTCGAGGCTCCAGTGGAGCTATGGGAGGAGGGGTGTCTAGTGGTAACGTGAGTGGGCGAACAGCAGTGACCAGTAGGAAAGGCCTCTGTTTCCAATACAACGACGGCCAATGTAAATTTGGCAGTAGTTGCAAGTATAAGCATGCCTGCTCAGGATGTGAGGGGGCCCATCTGTGGGCTAGATGGTTTAAGAAAGGCGGAGGAAGTAGAAAAGCAGGGGAAGTTATTCCTAAGAACCAGGACCCCGGTGAGAGTAACAAAAATGGTGCTATGGTTAGAACGGTTCGATAAGGTCAGGGGGAAGGTGGGGGATGCGGAGCTCTAGCTCACGGAGTTCAGTTCAGGGTTTTGGATCCCATTTGTGGAGGGGGGTTTAAAATTTTGGGTAATTTAAAATTGACCAGAGAATTCCCAGAGGTGGTCCAAGGGAAGCTGGACAAGGAAGTGACCTTGGGAAGGATGGCAAGTCTGTTTGCAAGCCATCCCTTCCGTGATTTAAGGTTTTCCCATATTTGGGTTGTTCCCAAAAAAGCAGAGAGGCAGTTCCGGATGATTCACCACTTGTTATACCCGAAGGGAACATCGGTTAATGATGGCATTGACCTGGAGGTGACGGCAGTGAGGTATGCGTCTTTTGATAAGGTGGTGGGTTTGGTTAAGGAAGCGGTTGTAGGGGCGTTGATGGGGAAGGTGGATGTGGAGGCTGCCTTTCGGCTGTTACCGGTACACCCTGTGTGCAACCATTTACTTGGTTGTTTTTTCCGGGGTGCCTTTTACGTGGACCTCTGCCTACCGATGGGATGTTCTATATCATGTGCATACTTCGAGAAGTTCAGCACCTTTGTGGAAAGGGTGGTGCAGCAGGTTTCTGGTCTGTCGTCTGTTGTCCATTATTTGGATGACTTCTTATTCGTTGGAAAGGCAAAGAACTCGGATTGTGTTTGGTTAATGGAACATTTCTTTCCAGTGGCTGAGGAGTTTGTCATCCTGCTCGCGCATGAAAAGACAAAGGGCCCGGTTACGGTGCTGAGTTTTTTGGGCATTGAAATTGATTCCAGTAGGTTGGAGTGCCGTTTGTCGATGGATAAGTTGGTTGACCTGAAGGGTACCATTGGAGGTGTGATTGGGAGAAAGAAGCTTCAGCTTCGTGAGATGCAGTCCTTGGTGGGCAAGCTTAATTTCGCTTGTAGGATCATCCCGGAGGGGAGTGTGTTTTGCAGGAGGCTTCGCTGGCTACGGCTGGTGTGAAGGATCCTAGACATTGGATCCGTTTGGGGGCTGATCTGAGGGAGGACCTTAAAGTATGGTTGTTGTTCCTGGAGGAGTTTAATGGGAGGGCATTGGTGCAAGAGAAGGCAGTCTTGAATGAGGAGCTGCACCTGTTTACGGATGTGGCAGGGTCAGTGGGCTATGGGACTTATTGCAAGGGAAGTTGGTCTGCGGGGAAGTTGCCCCAGGAGTGGAGGGATGAAGGTCTTACTAAGAATTTATTTTTTCTTGAGCTATTTCCTTTGCTGGTGGTGTTGACGGTTTGAGGTGGTTGGTGACAGGATAGGAGGGTCGTGTTCCACATGGATAATCTCGGTGTGGTATTTGCGATCAACATGTTCACATCTAGCTTGCTGCCGGTAGTGCGCCTGCTGAGGTTGTTTGTATTGGATTGCATGTGAATGAATATATTGTTCCATGCTGTTCATGTGCCAGGTTGCCAGAATGTAATAGCTGATGCTTTTTCTCGATTCCAGTGGGAGAGGTTCCGGGAAGCGGCGCCAGATGCGGAGGCGGAAGTAGTCAGATGTCCACCAGAGCTATTGCAGTTGAAGCTTTGGAATTAATCAGAGTGGCCAGAGGAGCGTTAGCTCAAGGTACTTGGGTGGCTTATGTTAGAGCATGGGGAAAGTGGCTGGAAGTTTTGAAGGTGAATGGGTTTGAATCCTCAAGAGACGGGTGGATTCAGGGCCTGTTGGCGTGGATTGGGGACTGGAGTTTGAAGGGGCTGTCAAAATCAGTGGTGAGATGGAATGTGGCGGCATTAGGGTTTCTGTTCAAGCTTTTGGGTTGGGAGGATCTAACAAAACTGTTTGTTATTCAGTTAGCCGCGCAGGGAGTGTGTAAATTACAGATGGCTAGGGATAAGAGGCGTCCTGTGGTTTACGATACCTTGATGCAGTTACTGGGATTTTTGGAGACGGTGTGCTCTTCAGAGTACAAGGTCCTTTTGTTTCAGGCTGCGTTTGTGTTGGCGTTTTTTGGAGCCTTCCGCATATCGGAGATGGTGGGGGTGAATAAAAAAGATGTGGGGGGCCTTCAGGCCAGGGATGTTTCAATTAAGGAAGGGGTGTTGTGGGTTTGGCTTAGGAAGTCAAAAACTGATCAGGAAGGTGTGGGGCAATGGGTGTAAATTAGGGAAGCGAAGGGGCAGGGTTGCCCGGTGGGTTGCCGGTGGCCAATATGGCAGCTTTTTTGGCCATTTGAGGTGGGACCAGATGCTTAGGAGGGTGGTAGATTACGCAAGATTGTTTCGGCGTCCGGCTATTTTAGTGAACCATGCGGGGGGAAATGATTTGGGCTTTCAGTCGCAGAAGGATTTGTTGGATAGGAAAAAAGAAGGACTTGGGCAGGTTAAGGGAATTGTTTCCTGACCTTGTGATAGTGTGGTCTGACATAGAACCCCGTTCAGTGTGGAGGGCTGCATGGGACTATAGGAAGTTGGAGGCCTCTAGGAAAAAGATTAATAGATCAGTTAGCAGTTTTGTTGCCAGGATTGGGGGGGGTTGGCATTCGCCATGTAGAATTCGAAGGAGAAACAGGTCGTTGTTTTTTCTTAAAATATTGGGTACATATAAATGAAGTGGGGCTACATCTCTATAATTTTAACCTCAACGAGGGGGTGTTAACGGCCTTAGCTCTGATGGGATTGGCTCGTCTATGACGGGCTGTGGTGGGGATGCTTGTTTTATATGCCGTAAGTTAATAAAATCGGTACCTCCCTAAGAGGCGGGAGAGTTTTGGGGGTGATGTACCTGGTGGTAAGCCTGGGGAAGGTACATCCCTGTGGACAAGCACCTTATGGTTCTCAAGTTAATTTGTTTCTAATTAATGGAAATTGTTGAATTTTATAAATTTATATTTATTAAATAATTTAATAAATGCGGGCTGCGGCCTTTACACCCATCTCTTTGTGTGTTGCTTTATTTATTTATGGGCGGAATGTATGCCTATATGGGGTCATTAATTTTCTTTTTTTTGCTCACTGTTTTATTATCTTATTTAAAGTAAAATGTGCAAAACAAAAATGTCTTCCATTTGAAATATCAGCATTGAGATATGCTCAGTTTCATTTCTTTTTTTTTTTTTTGTATGAAAAACTTGTGAAATAAAAGCTGTTTAAACTTCAAATTAAATCAATACAGCTGTGTTAGTTGTGTACTCTATACTAAAGCTCACTGGCACTTCCTGTTAATGTTTATTGGTTGTTAGGTACTTTCTTCTAATGCTAGTGCACAACTGATACTAGTTAGTTTAAAGGGACACTGGACCCAAAGTTTTTCTTTCATGATTCAGAATGAGCATGCAATTTTAAGCAACTTTCTAATTTACTCCTATTATCAATTATTCTTCGTTCTCTTTCTATCTTTATTTGAAAAAGAAGTCATCTAAGTCAAGAAGCCAGCAATTTTTTGGTTCAGCACCATGGACAGCACTTGTTTATTGGTGCTGTCCAATCAGCAAGGACAACCCAGGTTGTTCACCAAAAATGGGCTTTTCAAATAAACATACCAAGAGAATGAAGAAAATTTGATAATAGGAATAAATTAGAAAGTTGCTTAAAATTGCATGCTCTATCTGAATCACAAAAGAAAACATTTGGGTCCAGTGTCCCTTTAATTCAAACAGCTTTTACATCATATTTATTCAGATAATAAAATTGTCAACATGTTTAAATGCTACTCTTTAAAAAGGAACGATAGAGCATCTTTGAGTATAACAGCCCTTTAAGGGCCAGATTAATAGTGGTGATATCGCTGGACCATCCTAACATTAGTGCACAACTTGATATTACAAGTCCATGGTAAAGCGCTTTAACCAGAGAAGGGCACAACCTTTACTTTTAATGGATATCGCAAATGCTCTAATTTGTGCTGATATTACAAATTTAAATTTGAAGTAAACTGTAAGGATTAAAAATTCAAAAAACACATTTAAATAAAGTATTACACTGATATCTACACTTTGCAATAAAAATGTATCATATAAACGTTAATATTTTTTTTTTAAAGGGTTAAAATGGATATGATTTGTAGCAATGTGTTTGTAAAGGACTCCAATGTGTGTTTGCATATATGTATATATATATATATATATATATATATATATATATATATATATATATATATATATATATATATATATATATATATATATATATAAATACAGATACAAAATTAGTTTTTTTTAGTTTTTTTAGCACACCTTACAAAAAGTTTATATACACATCTTTAGGAGTGCTGCCAATATGACCCAGTAATTACACAAACAAAAAGGTATCGGCGCAGCACATCCATCTTCAAAAGCGCAACATATTTTTTGAACTGCTGCAAAAAAATGCCTGCAAACAACATCAAGAGAACACTATTCTTTTTAAATAAAATTAGGATCTTAGTCACACAATATGGCCATATTTTGCTTAGCCAGTCACCACTAACAAGGTGCCCCTATATAGACTGGTCCTAACACTACAGACCTTTAGCCACAGAGGGCAGAATTATTACTGCTTTTACTCTTCATAATAGAATGAGACTCCCTAGCTTAATATTCACAACTCCATTACACTGTCATGAGCACACCTGAGCTTGGGTGGGGTGCTTAAACCAATGGGAGATGGTCAGTCTCCCTGATTATTTTTAAATACAGATACAAAATTTGTTTTTTTTTTTAGGACACCTTACAAAAAGTTTATATACACATCTTTGGGAGTGCTGCCAATATGACCCAGTAATTACACAAACACAAAGGTATCGGCGCACATCCATTTTCAAAAGCACAATATATTTTTTGAACTGCTGCAATATATATATATATATATATATATATATATATATATATATATATATATATATATATATATATATATATATGTCTAAATATGTGTATGTATATAAATATATACAAGTGTATGTATATACATTTGTATTTATGTGTTTATATGTGTAAATATATATGTGCACACATACATACATATATACACATATAAACACATAAATATACCTGTAATATATACACTTTGGAGCCCTTTCCAGTCAAATACCTAGAAACATGAAATCTAAGTTTTATTAATTTTTAATGTGTTTTAATGTTTTTAATGGAAATACTTGAAATTCATATGTACTTAACGTATACAAAAAATGCTATTTATTTTAAATAAATGAAAAAAATATATACCTATATAGATATATATGTATAGATATATATTTTACAAAGAAAAGTCATATATATATTTATATATTTATTTATTTAAATAAAAAAACATTTTCTTTTATGTGAAGAACATTGGAATGTAAAATATTTCTAACTGCTTTATAAAATTGTAGTAATAACACTGAAACAATAATACAATAACAAAAACCACAATAACAACTTATTTAGGGCAATATAAAGAAACACAGTTATTGCTTGTGGGCTAACCTGTAGACCAACTACGCTAAACCCGGGTGTTTTTTTATATTGCCCTAAATAAGTTGTTATTGTGGTTTTTGTTATTGTATTATTGTTTCAGTGTTATTACTACAATTTTATAAAGCATCCTCCATAATAACAAATAGTAGGAAGGACTAAAAGGAAAATAAAGAGGCGGTGCTATGAACACATAAGTAATATAGAAGCAGGATTGAAAACACATAGGCCTCTAGTTATTAAGGTCTGGCAGACCTGATCCGACACTGCGGATCAGGTCCGCCAGACCTCGCTGAATACGGCGAGCAATACGCTTGCCGTATTCAGCATTGCACCAGCAGCTCACAAGAGCTGCTGGTGCAACGCCGCCCCCTGCAGACTCGCGGCCAATAGGCTGCCAGCAGGGGGTGTCAATCAACCCGATCGTACTCGATCGGGTTGATTTCCTGTGATGGCTGTCCGCCTGCTCAGAGCAGGCGGACAGGTTATGGAGCAGTGGTCTTTGTGACCGCTGCTCCATAACTGCTGTTTCTGGCGAGTCTGAAGACTCGCCAGAAACAGAGGCCATCAAGCTCCTTACAGAGCTTGATAACTAGAGGCCATAGAGTGTCCGATCATTTTAGGGTTTGTCACCAACAAGATCCAAAATGTTTACGTATCAGCATATTAGAAGTAGTTCCCCAAGGTGAAAACCCACACCAAATGCTCCTACTACTTAGGAAGAAAGAAACAAGATGGATCCAGGAACTAGAAAGTTTAACCCCAAAAGGACTCAACATAGATTTAGATTTGCAGGCTTTCATGATATAAAATTAATTGAATTTAAAATATTAATTTATGAGCTTATATAGAAATAGGATGGTACTATATATAATGGGCATCTTTTATAGTTTTTAATGTTAGGGTAATATATAGTATGTATATACATAAGATTGTGAGCTACGTTTTTATTGTATGCTTTTTATGATATGCATTGTGTTTTTGTTATTTTAATATGTTCTTGTTTTACAATAGTGCAGGATATTAATCCTATAGGGAGAGACACTGATGTTTTTGATACAACCCGCTGAGGGTAAAAAACATGTGTATGCATGATCAAATGGTAAACGGACTGTGTAATTACGGACTGCAGCTTGGAGTATACAACGTGACAAGCACATGGCTATGGGCGTGTTTGTTGTGATTCTGGCTGACCTATTAACGGGAGAAGCATCATAGGAAGAGGAGGAGTGAATAAGTGTTCTTAAACAGATGGGGATCCTCTAATCAATACACAACCTGTCCGGGATCTCCTTGAGAAAGTCTGCATAGGCAGACGAAACGCGTAGGATCGGACGAGTGTATGTATCCATTTGTTTGTGGAGAAGAGTTATCTTGCAAGGACCGGAAGGAACGATACCGGTTTTTGTACAATCCTGTATTGTGGTATACTAAGAACTAAAGCCAAGAAGCGGATGGTATTTGCAATTATTTTAAACCGTTACTACATTTTAAGGCATTCTGTGACTTTTATCTTGTAAGTGCATAGAGTGGTGTGTGCTCGGAATAAATTATTTAAACAACTACCTTGAGTCGGGGTCGCGCTCCTGTGCTCTTGTTTTGCAGTTCAAATAGTAGGTAACATAATTCATTTTAACAAATTTTAACTGGCACCTTTAAAATATCTGTTTTCGTGTTATAACTGACCTAGTCATAGGTCTGTGGATCATCATTGGAAATTTAATTTTGAGTAATTTTTAATCTGCCTTGATTTAGCTAGAAAAAAAAAGTAGGATGATCTGTGGATTTTGTTAGCAATTGTGCAGTAAGGTTGTATTTGCTTTTGATTGAGGTAACCTGTTTTTTACCCTCTATACAACCCTGCTATTTCTAAATGCTATCTACATCCAAGCTAGATGTAGAAAGGGTCAAAGCTTTGTTGTTCGCCTGTAAAAACAAACAAAAACAAAAAAACATAAACACCTAACAAAAATGGACCTTATTCATAGTAATTTATTTGCATAGCACAGAACAATTCTGTAGCATTGGTTATAAAATAGGGGTATCCAATGACCAATTTAATAGAAGAAGAGGAGGACCCTGCTCTAAATAGTTTATAGTATGCATTTTGAGGGTGCAGAGACATTAGAATTGAAGTAGTTTGTCGCATGGATTGTAGTTGCAGCAGCAAATAATGGAAGTTCAAGATGTATTTTAATTAGGATTAAAACAAGCAGTTAAAGAAGAGATACTAAGCATCTCTAAACAGGTGATATTTAAAGCATGCCTTAAACTATACAAGTTGAATATGGTCTCATGGAGCAGAGAGAAGTGTTCCAGAGAGCAGGAGAATAGCATGAGAAGTCTTGGAGGCAAGGGAGGGAAGTGAAATAATAGGATTGGAGAGACATAGGTCAGAGGTTGATTGAAGAGGATGGGTCAGAGAATATTTGTAGATGAGCGAGGAAACATAATTGGAAGTGAGGTTATTGAGCTGACTACAACAGTGCAACTCTTGGCAGGGCCCTCTACCCTATAATTGTTTTGTTGTACTCCCCCTTTGTTTATAGCGCTGCGGAATCTGTTGGCGCTCTACAAATAACCGATAATAATAATAATAATAATTGAATGCTTTATTGGTTAAGGTTAATATATGAATTGTATTCTGAAGTATAAGGGCTGTCAGAGTGGAGCAGCTGATGTAGATCAGAGACTTAGGCAAATGAGTGCAGCTGAAACATTCATGATAGATTAGAGGGGGGAGAGACAGAATTTGGAAGGCCATTTTGAAGTAGGATGTATTAGTGAATATGTGACAAAATGAGGGAATAGATTAGTATTTTTGTGTTTTTTGGGTAAAATTCTGGAAATGTTGTGTAGCTGACCATGGCAGGATTTGTTAAGCTTGTATATGTTGAGTAAATGCCAATGCAGAGTTGAGTGTGACACTAAGACAGTGGATATGAGGATGAGTTTTGAGAATAGAGTCTCCTACAGTCATGTGTGAGATATTGAAGAGAGGGGGGGGATAACAAGTAGCTAATTTTTACACAGATTGAGATGGAGGTAGTGCAAAGACGTACAAGAAAAAATTGCAGAGATACAGCTAGTAATATGGTTAAGTAAAGAGGGAGACTTATATGAGAGGATAGAAAGATATGGGTATCATCAGCATATAAGTGGTACCAGAACCAAAAGCATGATACAAGTTTTCCAAAGGAGAATGTATAGATAGAAAAAACAAGGGACCCAAGAAAAAGGCTTGTGGTACTCTGAGAGGTAAAGGATCTAAAGATATGCTGTTAAAGGAAACTCTGTGAAGGCAGTTTGAGAGCTAAGAAGCAAACCAGAGAGGACTGTGTGTCTAAGAAATTAGAATGTGTTAGAGGGAATTATGGTCATCTGTGTTAAAATTAAGAGAGGGATGAAATGTTGGAAAGTAGAGATTTCAGGTTAGAAGAAAACACTGGAATATAGTAATTTAGGTTTCTGTACAATAGCAGTTTTTTGGGGCTGATGAGGATGCTGACGTTATTTTTTATTATTATCAGTTATTTGTAGAGCGCCAACAGATTCCGCAGCACTATAAACAAAGGGGGAGTACAACAAAACAATTATAGGGTAGAGGGCCCTGCCAATAGTTGCACTGTTGTAGTCAGCTCTTAAGAAGGTGATCTACAAACAGCTGGACTATTAGGCTTACATGCTAAGAGGGTTCAGGGGATTGCAGTGGAGGAGAGGAACTGGTATTAGGAAAGGTTAGCGTAGGTTGTATGCGTCCCTGAACAGTAGAGTCTTTAGGGAGCACTTAGACGTTAGAGTAAGAAGGTTAGTAGACGGGGTGAATGAAAGGAAAGGGGAAGTTAAAAAACTGGAAAATGTCACAGAGATTAGTAAAGATCAAGTCGATTTACTTTGTTTGGAGATGTGCACCATTGAGATAGGCCAAAAGAGGTGGTAAAATATAGAAGTTTAAAGGCAGCAGACATGGAAGAAATGCCAGTGGGTACGTTGAAATCCCCTAAGATGAGGGGAGGGATGTTACAAAAGAATCAATGTGGGAGCATGGCTTCAAAGTGGTCCAAAAATTATGATGCAGGCCCAGGAGGGAAATATATAACAACAACACAGAGACCTACAGGTGAGAAGAAGCAGACTATGTGAACTTCAAAAAATGAGAAAGAAATTGATAGGGGTAAAATAATTCAGGAAAAAGTGCAGTGTGTGGAAAGAAGAATACTTACTCCCCCTCCTTGCCTTTCTACTGGCCTGGAAATATGACTGAAGTGCAGGCCTCCATAGGACAGGAAGGTTGTAGTAGTTGTGTTAGAGGAGAGTCACATTTCTGCAATGGCTAATAGTTTAAGTAATCATTAATGCCTAACACTTGTACAACGACATTTAGTAGCCTTATCATCACAAAGTTTTTGTAACTGTTTTAATTTAGGAGGTATTTCCCCTATCCCCCTTCACTTGGCCTGTGACCACTTAAACTCCACCCAAAAATACCCAACCTTGCATCCACCCAGATCACCCTGGCCACACCCCAGCAAGCCTAGATTCTGCCCTTTGGTAACTCTTCTAGACCACCCACAGGTTGCAAATTATCCTCTTGGTCAAGGGTTAATATTTTTATTGGTTGGAGTAAACATGAGAATTTCATAACCAAATCACGTTTACTGATCTTGAGACTTTATCATTTCTCCTCTCCAAAAGAAAAAATACTTCAGTTATGGGTACTTCTAGAAACGTATTTCTCAGCAACTTCTCTAGTGGACCGCAACTAAGCTTCAAATCAAACATAAGCATAATTAATTTCTGCTTTCAGTTGCCATTTAAATGATCCTGTCAGTGAACCTTGCACAACATTATTTCTTACTTAGAATATTGGCCCTTCTCTCTGGGGACATTTTAAACCATGGCCAGCATTCACCAAAAATATCATATTATGTGTGTCATAGACATTCAGAGAAGCAACGGGTAACATTTGAATGTGGATTCACATAGACTTAAATGAAAATTAGATTTATGTAAAAGAAAGCCAAATCAAAACATGAAAACATGAAAAAGTAGTTATATGTGAATAGCATTAGCATTCAGTGAAAAACATTCAACGATAAATTAATATCTAGTGAAGATGCTATATATTCATTCTACAGAACTATTTTATGTGACAAAATATTTACCCAGGTGACTATTCTACTTTTGAAATGTCTTTTTTTTCTTAAGGTTAACCCATCCTAATACTATAGTTATGCAAATAACAGAAAATATTTTTATGGGGGGAAAAAGTATCACCCTAGGCAAAACCAGCTAAATAATTGTATATAATTTATAGAACAATACCTGGAATTTCGACGTAGAATGATAATTAAATTCTGCTTGTTTAACAGGCAACAGTATTTTTCTTCTTGTTTTTTTCATAGTATTTTCCATGGGGATTTGTGGGAA
The DNA here is from genome assembly GCF_027579735.1 of Bombina bombina. Classification (NCBI taxonomy): domain Eukaryota; kingdom Metazoa; phylum Chordata; class Amphibia; order Anura; family Bombinatoridae; genus Bombina; species Bombina bombina. The sequence continues at coordinate 612,454,093 of NC_069504.1, read as the reverse complement.
CTGTTTCTTTAATGACAGAACAGACATACTTTTCCTCAAATTGATTTTGAAAAATCAATTGTTTTCTCTGTGTTCTCCACTTCACATTTCGTTATTGCTGTAAGCATAGACGTTTTTTTTCTATATTAACTTGTTATCAAACAACAAGATAATATATATTTTTTATTACCCTACTGTATTATTATAAGTAGGCAAAACCACAACAGCAGATCATAGTGTATAAGTTCCATAAGTAACACCCATGCCACCAGCGTAAATATATGTGAATGAAAAGTCCATTTCGGTAATCAACTCTTTAATTCATGTATATACTCCACAAAATGAAACCGTGCATTGGAAATAGCCTTAAAAATGAATATTTTTGTGTTATTCATGCTGTGCCACAAGTGAGAGCACTTTGTGTTAAGGTTACAATTTGTGTAATCTAGGATAGATGGCTGTTTAAAGATCAAGTAGAGAGCTGCAAGAAGCTGCCTGACTTGCAAACTTTAATTTACTGTCACTGTTAGTCCCTTTGAGGTTTATTGTGGTATTTATAATACAAAGCATCAATCACATGAAACAAGAAGGGATTTACAGTTTGTTTTAAAGACTGCGAATGCAATGTAATGCAAATAGCATGCCCTGTGGGTATTTATATTTAATGGGAAAGTTACAGATGCAAAATATTGGTTGGACAGTTTTTAAATTGACTTTAATATAAAATCCAGTATTTCCGTTTCAATAATATAGAACCAATAATGACTGGAACAAGCTCTCTCAAATATACTGGACACACTTATTTAACAGGAGGGATTTATACACTTTGTATGCTGACATATGACTTTCGCTTTGTAGACCAATAATTAGTGTAAGTACAGAATTCATTGTTACATGAAAATCCTGATTTTAGTGTTAAACATTTATCAATATAATGACTTATAACGGGGTACACAATTGCTTCATGCTGTATATATCAAAGCATAGGTGGCAAATGAAAACACATTGGTTTCATACTGAAATGCTAAGTAGAACATTACATTGAAGAAGTTTTCTGTCTAGTTGTAATGCTCGTGGGATACTCCTCTATCAGACCGAACTCGGCCAGTAGTCTTGTTATCCCGGCGTTGATCCGGAAAGATAGGGAATATCCCAGAGCAGAGAAAGTTAGCAAGATGAGGAAAGCAGCACTCACTACAGGCATGGTAGTCTTCAGCGGCAATGGTAGAGCAGTCCAAGGTAAACCACTAGAATGATCAGGCAGGCAGGGTTTGGCAATGGTAAAGCAGTCCAAGGGCAAACCACTAGAATGGTCAGGCATGCAGGGTTTGGCAATGGTAAAGCAGTCCAAGGGCAAACCACTAGAATGGTCAGGCAGGCAGGGTTTGGCAACAGAGAGGCAATCCAGAATAATAGGGGTTAATAGGCAGAGTAGTCAGGCAAGCAGAGTTCAGCAGCAGAGTTTCAGTCCAGCAATTTAGGGGTTAAACAGGTAGAGTAGTCAGACAAGCAGAGTTCAGGAGCAGTAAATCAATCCAGTAATGTAGGGGTTAAACAGGTAGAGTAGTCAGACAATCAGTGTTCAGCAGCAGTATATCAATCCAGCAATTCAGGGGTATAACAGGCAGAGTAGTCAGACAGGCAGGGTTCAAACACAATAAGGCAATATAGCAATAATGATCTATCGCACCCAGGAGTAACACCTATACTTGGGCAGTGATAGATCATTTTGAATAGGCTTACATAGGCGCAGTATTAGCGCCAGAGATGTCCGGACCGGCATCAGTGAGAGAGGAGCGCACGGCGATAACGTCAGTGCTGCACGCATCCGGACCCGACACAGGCCCTGGCAACGAGCAGGGAAGGAGATGCTGTGCCCCTAGCAATGGCTAGAGCGGCGGCGCCGTAACTAGTCAGGTGTTTTTTCTAAGGTAAAACTATATTTTCTAAATATTTCCATATGGTCTATTAGCAGATCAGGAATGTATTTAAGCTTAAAATGTAAGCCTTTATTTTAATCTCCCAACCATTCAGGACTTTACTGGATTGTCATGGGTTATGATGTATGCTTGCTATCTCTCCTGCAGCTTCCTTATAAGGCCAAATATTTCAACACCACTCAGGGCACGCCCCAACCTCTGCCAAGCCAAGCCCACAGTACACTCAAAGCTCCTCTCCTCCCATCCCAGCTCATCTACCAAACACTGGTGGACCATTTCCCACAAGTTCCCCTCATCTCCCTGATTCAAAAGACATTAAGGAAAGGTTGAGGTATATGGTTTTTGCATTGTTATATGTAAATAAAAGTCATTATATAGATAATTCCATAAGTAAAATAAAAAATGTCATGATTTTAAAATGACTTCAAATTGAAAAAATAAAAGTCTTTGAGTACAGCCCGTAACCATTGCATTGTTCATGTTTTTTATTTATTTTTAAATTTAAATTTACATTTTAAATAATGGTGTTGCATCACCACTTTTTCTGGCATTTGGAACCAGTTGAAATACCTCAGTTTTATAAATAGAATATATAAAAAATAATTAGCACTATAATTCCAGGTAGTGGTCTAAAGAGTGCATACAATTCTTTAGCTGGTTTTGGGTATGATATAAAATGTATTTAGTTTCTAAACTTTTTTTCATAAAATTATTTTATGTAATTCACACAACTATAGTATTCGGATGGGTTAACCTTAAAAAAAAAAGATATTTAGATAGCAGAATGGTCACCTGCATAAACATTTTGTCACATAAAATACTTCTGTAGAATAAATATATAACGTTTTCACTAGACATTAATTTATCTTTGAATGTTTTCCACTGAATGCTACATATAACTACTTTTTCATGTTTTAGTTTGGTTTTCTTTTCCATAAATCTAATTGTCATTTAAGTCTGTGTTAATCCACATTCAGATGTTACACTTTGTTTCTCTGAATGTTAATTCTCTTAGACTTGCATTACAAGTCTATGGAACACATAATATGATATATTGGGCAAATGTTGGCCTTGGTTTAAAATGTCCTCAGAGAGAAGGGCCAACATTCTAAGTAAGAAATTAATGTTGTGCAAAGTTCACTGGCAGGATCATTTAAATGGCCACTGAAAACAGAAATTAATTATGCTTATATTTGATTTGAAGCTCAGTTGCTGTCCACTGTAGAAAGTTGTTGAGAAATAAGTTATGAGTGCCCATAACTGAAGTATTTCTCTTGAGGAGAGGAGATATGGTAAAGTCTCAAGATCAGTAAACGTGATTTGGTTATGAAATACCCATGTTAAACCATTTGAATGCTAACGACGGCTCTGAGCCTGTATAGTGACAGGGATCGCCGGGGCTTCAAATTTTGCGCGGTGACATCACGCGCAATGACGTGATGATGTCACCGTGCAACTTTATTTAAAAAATTACAATGTACAATATAGGGAAATGGGGGCAAGCTGCTTAGAAGCCTGTATCTCAGGCATCTACGTAACTACAGACCCCCAAGACCCACTGGTAATCGCCTAACCTTTCCAACGGTATAAGTCTTGGGGATCTGAAAAAAAAAAAAGTACAAAATTAATATATTTTTTTTAAAAAAAGCTCAAATCCAGCTTAGCACCCAGTGGTAAATGGCTTAGCACTCAAAGGGTTAATCCAACAATTAAAAATATTAACCCATAATCAAGAGGACAGTTGTCAAAGTGTAGTTGGTCTAGATGAGTTACTGTCTGGGGTGTGGCCAGGGTGATCTGGTTGGATGCAAGGTTGGGTATTTTTGGGTGGAGTTTAAGTGGTCCCAGGCCTTAAAGAAGGGAAGGAGGCACAGGGGAAATACCTCCTAAATTGAGACAGTTTTAGAAACTGTAGGGTGGTAGCGAGCACTACATGTCGCTGTACAAGTGTAAGACATTAATCATCACTTAAAGGGAAAGTCTAGTCAAAATTAAACTTTCATGATTCAGATAGGGCATGCAATTTTAAACAACTTTCCAATTGACTTTTATCATTTCATTTGCTTTGTTCCCTTGGTGGTATTTTTGAAAAGCTAAACCTAGCTAGGCTCAAACTGATTTCTAAAACCGTTGAAAACCGTCTCTTAGCTCAGAGCATTTTGAAAGTTTTTCACAGTTAGACAGTAATAGTTCATGTGTGTCATATATATAACATTGTGCTCACTCCCATGGAGTTATTTAGGAGTCTGCACTGATTGGTTAAACTGTATGTCTGTCAAAGCACTGAGATAAGAGGGCAGTCTGCAGAGGCATAGATACAGGGTAATCACAGAGGTAAAAAAAATATATTAATATAACAGTGTTGGTTATGCAAAACTGGGGAATGGGTAATAAAGGGATTATCTATCTTTTTAAACAATAAACATTCTGGTGTAGACTGTCCCTTTAACCTATTAGAAATTCCAGAAACTTGACTCTCCTCTAACACAACTACTACAGCCTCCCTGTCATATGTTGGCCTGCACTTCAATCACACTCCCAAGTCAGGTGACAGGCAAGGAGGCGGAGTAAATATTCTTCTGTCCACACACTGCACTTTCACGTGCATTCTTCCACCCCTATCAATTTCTTTCTTATTTTTTGAAGTTCACACATTTCACACCTACATCATAATTTCATAATTTGCAGACCACTTTGAAGCCTCACTTCCACATTACCTCTCTTGCAACATCCCTTCCCTCATCTTAGGGGATTTTAACATACCCATTGACATTCCTACCATGCCTGCTGCCTCTAAACTTCTAGCTTTTACAAACCCTTTCCATTCCTATTCCAATGGACCACATCTCCAAACCACTGAGGAGGCAACTCAATTCACCTGATCTTTACTAATCTTTGTGCCATTTCCCAGTTTTCTAACTTCCCCTTTCCTTTCATGTACCACCATCTACTAACTTTCTCTTTCTTACGCTAACTGCAGAACCCTTATCAGCCCCAAAAAATCTGCTATTATATAGGAACCTAAATGACTTGGATATTCCAGTTTTTTCTTCTAATATGAAATCTCTACTTTTCAACACTTCACTCCTCTTTTGCTCAAACTTTGTTGCTTTACAATATAATAAGCCTGCCCGTCTACGCAACCCTTCTATTAATGAAAATCTCTGCAACTTCTGTCATGTATCAGAGGGTGAGGTCTTCACAAACCTATCTTCCTCTCATCTCACAACCTGTCCACTCAAAGCCATTCCTTCATAACTTCTTCTTCTTCCTCTCTCTGCTTCTTTAACCTCTGACCTAAGTCATATTTTTTACCATTGGCATATTTCATTATACATTAAAAAAAAAATTTTTTGTTTTTTTTATTTAATTTTTATTGAGGACAACATAATGTATGCATTTACAACACATGATACAAACATGTCAAATATTACATCATATCTAATATCTTGAAATATACAAAAAACTATTTAGTCCTCATTTTTTCTTCTCCTTAAGCTTGGTGGGTCGCTCTTGGACCTGAAGTATTATGTTACCCTGTATCTAGGGGTTGATGATAAGCTAAACAAACAGAACAAACAAAATTGCATATACAATAGGAAAATGTTATTATATTGGTGAGGTCAAGTATAAAGAGTAAAAGTAAAAATGCAAAAAAGCCAGAACTGTAGACAACAATATCTATACTATAATTGCGTTTGTAATGTCCGTCGCCGTCGGCAGTTGCGCATGCATCCTCAATGGAATGTTGGCAGCGCGAGGACAAAATAATTCACCTGGATGCACAGAAGGTGGATACTTTCACCACCCTGCCATTTTCGGAATCCACCAGGATGCAGCGAAGGCAAACGGAGCATTACAAAAGCAACACCTAATCGCCCACATTAAAGTATTTTTTTTTTTAAATAACCGCCCACACAAAATATAACCAAAAAAAATCCTGCATGAACTATTAACTCCTAAACCGCAAAACCCCTACATCGCAATAAACCTATTTAACTTATTACCCCTAAACCGCAAAATCCCTACATTGCAATAAATCTATGTTCCCTATTAACCCCTAAACCACAAAATCCCTACATTGCAATAAACCTATGTTCCCTATTAACCCCTAAACCGCAAAATCCCTACATAACAATAAACCTATTTACCCTATTAACCCCTAAACCGCAAAACCCCTACATCGCAATAAAACTATTTACCCTATTAACCCCTAAACCGCAAAATCCCTACATCACAATAAACCTATTTACCCTATTAACTCCTAAACCCCTACATCGCAATAAACCTATTTACCCTATTAACCCTTTAAACTGCCAAAACCCACAACGCAAATAACTATTTAAATACCAAAGTACAGTACACTAGCCTAACACTCCCTAACCTAACAACCCCTAACACCCCATTAAATAAACTCAAATTACCTAAACTAATATATTCTAAAGTTACAAAAAATAAAAAAAAACTAAGTTTACAAAAAATAAAAAAGGCTAACATTACAGAAAATAAAAAATCAAATTACCGAATTTAACAAAATTAAACCTAATCCCTATGAAAATAAAAAAGACCCCCACAAAATAAAAACACCCCCTACTCTAATAATAAACTACCAGTAGCCCTTACAAGGGCTTTTTGCAGGGCATTGCCCCAAGATAATCAGCTATTTTTCAAGAAAATACACAAAGCCCCCGCTAACAGTAAACCCCCCCACCCACCAAACCTTCCCAAATAAAAGAACCTAACACTAAAAAACCTAAACTACCCATTACCCTGAAAAGGGCATTTGTTTGGGCATTGCCCTTAAAAGGGCATTTAGCTCTTTTTCTGCCCATCCCTAATCTAAATAAAACAAATCCCCCAAAAAACCCTTAAAAAATCCTAACTCTAACCCCCAGATTGGTACTCATGGTTCCTAAAGTCCGGTGGAGGGGGTCCTGTTCCAGACGGTAAAGTCTTCTTCCAAGCGCAACCTCTTCTTCCAGGAACATCCTGCGCGGAGCGGAGCTGAAAACCGTGGAGCTGTCTTTGCGGTTTAGGGGTTAATAGGGTAAATAGGTTTATTGCGATGTAGTCATTTTGCGGTTTAGGGGTTAATAGGGTAAATAGGTTTATTGCGATGTGGGGGGTTTGTGGTTTAGGGGTTAATAGGGTAATTAGGTTTATTGCGATGTGGGGGTTTTGCGGTTTAGGGGTTAATAGGGTAATTAGGTTTATTGTGATGTGGGGGTTTTGCGGTTTAGGGGTTAATAGGGTAATTAGGTGTATTGCGATGTGGGTGGTTGACGGTTAAGGGGTTATTCATTTTAGTTTTACTTGCGATTTTTTGGAGATGGCGGAAATATAGGTAAAGAACTGTTAGGTTTATTATTGGGAGGCGGCTCAGTCTACACATTATTTATACAGTCACAATGCATAGTGACTGTATAAATAATGTAGACACTGACATTTTTATTAATGCTTATTTTTTCTGTGTCAGTGTCTACATTATTGATACAGTATCTGTGCATTGATACAGTATAAATTATGTGTCGGCGGATTTACGGAAATTGACGATCGCAACTTCCTAAAATATTTTACGGGGATAGGAATTAACATATACGTCAGTGTCAATCAAACACTGCACGTGTTGTTTCTACATCTGTAGTTTAAAAAATAATTAGACTGCCCTCTGGGCAGGCTTATCGACTAATTATATATAACAATACTAGTGTGAATATATTATTAAGTTAAACCTATGTGAACCCTAGTTGGTGTAATGGCAATATGACAGGGATATAATCATTTAAGTATGAAAAATCTGTTCTTGCTCTAAACCCCATGTTAATGAAGCTGTTTAATGATCGGCAAAAATGTCAGCCTTGATAGTGTTTAGACTCATGGGGTCTAATGTGAGAGTGAGTTTAGGAGGTTAGGTACAGTGGTGTGAGGAGCATTAGTGCCCAGCTGACTAGTGTCAGGATATATCACAGTATTAGTAGGTGTAAGAGCTCTTGTGTATGTGTGTATGTGCTGACATTAAATGGGTTTTGTCAGGATTTTGATTCCCAGTCGCTGCAACGGTCGCAGGCAGCGGCATCAGGACCTATGGAGGGGTAATAAGTATAGGTCAATTTTATGCTGGAGAATATTCTGTGTGACAGTGGTTTACGGTGTATATGAGCATCTAATGCCTAAGCGGTGTGGTCATGCTTTTGAAAGGCTGATACAATTCCAGTACATTTGAAAGTCTCCTGTGTTAAAGTGTGTAACAGTTTCTCTGTGGCTACTTAATCTTGAGACTACGTGGCATTTTGCAATGCTTGGGATCCCGGTTAGGTACTTGGTGCCATCCAGAAAGACAGAGGCAGAGCAAGCTATGTTGTAGATACTCTGAAGATCAGGGCTGTCATTTGCCTTTATATCATTTATGGCTGAGTTGTTAGTCTTATGCGGCATGTGTAGCTCACCTGCCGTCAATGAGGTGCTGTTTTTCCAATTAAGTATTATGTCTCGTGAATCATTATTGCAGTAAGTGCAGGTAATTTACTTACTAAACTGCGAGCATTTGTGAACATTTCTAGAATTCTCAAATCCTTTTGCATGGTCAATACATCCCCTGCCTACATTATTCAAAGTCTTATTCCTAAAAGTAATGTTTTTTTTTATTAAAAAAAACAAGAATGTAAAATTTGGTTAACTGTCTTGTCATGCTCGGGGGGACAGATTGGTATGTTAACACTGCCCCCTTTCTTTAGTTAAAATTGCTGCTAATAAAGTCTTTAAATTCTTTATGCAATACTTCTGTCCCTTTAATATCCAGATGCAAACCATCCTTCTTATACAAGTTACTATCAAGCCAAACAGGGCTTTGATGGCTAACAAAACCATATCTTCTCTCCCTGCACCACCTCTCTAACCAAGAGTTAAATTCTATAATATGCTGCATATACACGTGTTATTTTCCTATTCAGTTTAAGGAAGTTTACTATGAAAACTCAGAAGTGAAATCAGTGAAATCTCATTAGATCACAGCAAAGCAAAGCATGACATAAGCACTGCTTATTGGCTATTGTTTGTTGTTTTGTTTTTCTCCCTTACAGCTGGACAGCAGCTGAAGTAAAACTGTTCACAAGGCACTTACTCTTGTGAGCTGAAGAAATTTTGAGGCAAAATATCTTCCCTTTTTATATAGAGATGTTCAGGGGATATTTATTTTCATGTCAACTTTTTACAGTTATACTGCATCAGTTTCAAGTGATTTAGCATATGAGTATTATGTCCCTTTAAGTGTTGCTTTCAAACCATGGAATGCACTCCTCTCTCTCTCATCACTTTCGTGATTTAGCATATGAGTATTATGTCCCTTTAAGTGTTGCCTTCAAGCCATGGAATGAACTCCTCTCTCTCTGGGGAAGTGAGAAATACTACAATATATACACATACAAAGATAAATTACAGGAAAATCAGGTAAAATAAAAAGTAAAAGTTTATTGCAAATTATACATAAACATATTGGGGTTGATTACAAGTGGTGCTCTAACATTGGTGCGAGAACGATTTAAGAATATTCGGCTAGATTACGAGTTTTGCGTTATGAGGGGTGCGGTGCTAACTTGCACGTTATTGTCACTGCTCACTTACCTACATCACTGTTATTACAGGTTTTCCTAAACCCGGCGTTAACAGGCAAGAAGTGAGCGTAGAGCAAAATTGTGCTCCATACCGCACTCCAATACCAGCGCTGCTTAAGTCAGCGGTGAGCTGGTTGTACGTGCTCGTGCACGATTTTCCCATAGACATCAATGGGGAGAGCCGGCTGAAAAAAAGCCTAACACCTGCAATAAAGCAGCGTAAATCTCTGTGACGCAGCCCCATTGATTCCTATGGGGAAACAAAATTTATCTTTACACCTAACACCCTAACATGAACCCTGAGTCTAAACACCTCTAATCTTACACTTATTAACCTCTAATCTGCCGCCCCCAACATCGCCCACACCTACATTATATTTATTAACCCCTAATCTGCCACTCCGGACATCACCAACACCTACATTATACTTATTAACCCCTAATCTGCTGCCACCAATATCGCCGACACCTACATTATATTTATTAACCCCTAATCTCCCGTGCCCAATGTCGCTGCAACCTACCTACACTTATTAACCCCTAATCTGCCCCCAATGTCGCCGCCACTATAATAAACATATTAACCCCTAAACCGCCGCACTCCCACATCGCAAACACTAGTTAAATATTATTAATCCTTAATCTGCCGCCCTAACATTGCCGCCACCTACCTACATTTATTAACCCCTAATCTGCCGCCCCAACGCCGCCACCACTATACTAAATGTATTAACCCTAAACCTAAGTCTAACCATAACCCTAACACCCCCTAACTTAAATATAATTCAAATAAATCTAAATAAAAATTATTATCATTACCTAAATAATTCCTATTTAAAAATAAATACTTAGAGGGGCGGAGCCTGACCACGCAGGAAGATGGTCGCACACTAGAAGGGCTCCTGCTCCTTATACTGACAGTAAAGCCTAAAATAGCACTTTTGCATACAATTTAAACAATTTTTTCCTGGTACTTATCTGGAGGTTCAGGTTGTTCAGTCGGTGTGGAGGAATATACTCTGGGAGACAGCTGGCAGCCGCTCCAGGCGGATCACATCTAAAGCTGCACTGCTTGGTCGGCAGCACACGTGGGCCATCACCGGAGCATTAACAGAGAAGTGGAGTGGGATCGCATCTAACCTCTCACACTTTAACAGGTGCTGGGCCCTTGTTTCTGCTCGCATTCACGGGGGCACCCTAGACCAGAGGATAAGAAGCAGAGAGGAGCGGATCTAACAGAGTTTGGGACCGGTCGAGCAGACCCCACCACTCCACTGCCGGAGGCACTTAGCGCATATTAGTCAGCGCCGCGGGAGCTACCCACAGAGTGTAAGAGACGGAGCCTAAGTGTCACCGCTTCTGGGCAACGGTCATCGACAAATACAGCAGTAGTGGATATCCCGCCAAGAGCTTTAAGAGGTCGGGTAAGCAAGTTACACTGCCACTTGACAAGCTGCCAAAATTTAGACGCCATACACATAAGGCGGTCTATAAGCACATTAGCACATATAAGGGGAAGTGGCCACAGCTGTTAAACAGAACTGGAGCTAAGAAATAACAGCTAATCCTCCCCTGAATATATCACTGCACATCAGAGGATACGGACTCATAACAAGGGGCTTAGATAACACGCCTCACATATTAGTATAGTAACCCAATTGGGAACAGATTGTAGAGAGTGAAGCTCAGAGTGGAGCTGTAGGGGCCTTTCACTGTAGTACCCAGAGCCAGGCCTAGGGTACAAATCTTTCCCAGGCCCTGCAGAAGAAACACCAAATATCACATTCTGTGGGCAGAGATAAGCCATACACTTCCAGGTCTCTTAATATACCTTAAAGATAGGAGTGGGATTGCTGGCCATTTATTATTTGAGTTTTCATCTGGGTTAATCACTTCAGGGCATGCCTAATAAAAGAGTCAGCAGGGCAGACAAGATCAGCACCTCCAGACCCATGAGCCACTACCTTAGGCCGGTAGATTCAGACAAAAATACCCCTGCAGCTGAGATGGCGGGCTCTCAGGAACCTCAAGCTTTTTCTGCACAGCAGACAGACACACATCTTTCCCAGTTTCTAACCAAGGAGGATATTTCACACCTATCCTCCAAGTCTGATATACAGGGTGTACTGACAGAGTTGAGGAGCTTGTTTGGCGACTTAAGGAAGGACTTCTCTGCATTAGAAACAAGAGTCCTAACTATAGAAAAATCCACTAAGGAAAATGCAGCCACCCTGCAGCAGCAATCTACTGACATTCTCAATCATACTGATAATTTACAATTCCTTAATGACAAATTGGAAGATATCGATAACAGAGGTCGCAGGAACAATCTGCGCTTCCGTGGCATTTCTGAATCCGTTACGCCACAGAATATTGAAGGCTACCTGCAGGCTCTGTTTCGAATTATTAAGAACTCCCTTTCTGCACCGGAGATTCCAATTGAAAGAGCTCATAGGGCCCTAAGGCCTAGACCTCCAAACAAGGCCCCTCCAAGGGACATTATAGTAAGATTCCTCAGTTTTAAGGATAAAGAGGAAATCCTTCAGGGGGCAAGACAAAAGCATCCTATCACTCATGCGGGAGAAGAAATTCAAGTATTTACAGACTTATCTCCGGTAACTTTGCAAAAACGCAGAGATTTAAGCCACATTACGTCTGTTCTGAGAAGAAATAAAGTCCTCTACAGATGGGGCTTTCCAGTTTCTATCATAGCATCCAACAATAATAAGACAGCCATCTTCAGACCAGGTATGGACCACAGGGCCTTTTTTGAGAACTTATCCATTCAGACCCCGGCCTTCAGCAGACCTCCGATGGGAGGTGTACCTCTTTCCACAAGTCCTTCCGGAAATCATGCTGATGAGGAGCAATCTGGGTAAAGTTTAGGGTGGTCATGTTGACTACGTTCTTTAATGCTGGTTGGTAATAGATGGACATTAAGACATTATGCTTGTTTAGCGAGACTGAATCTCACACTCTATCCTTACAGGTTTTGGTTTAAGTTGTATTGAATGTTTTGTTTGGCCTGATGTCGCTGCCATATAAGTGTATCACATCGTATCAAAACTCCTACTATAATAGCCAGACGTATAAACAAAACAATAACAGGCACCCTGCCTATGGTGGGCCTTAAGAGTCACTTCCCTGATATGGTAGAATTGAACGTCTTACTGTTATGCAACTTATTAGACTGTAAAGGCCTCTTACAATAGACTGGGGTTTTATTATGCATTTTGTACCCTTAAATCACTCACCAGTTCTCCTCTTAGTTATCTTGCATTTATTAAATACTGAAAAGCGGGTATTTCCTCCGCTAATACTGCTGTGCTTATCCTTACATAAAATAGAGGACCCGTGAAAGTTTAGGGTGGTAATGATGACCACGTTCTATAATGCTGTATGGTACTATATGGACATTAAGTCATTATGCCTGTTTAATGGAACTGAAACTCATACACTTTTCTTACAGGTTTAGATTTAAGAGGTATTGAATGTTATGTATGGCCTGTTACTCCCATATTACTGTGTCACATCTTAACATAACTTCTGATAGATAATCGCTAGACATATAAACGGAACAATAGCAGGTGTCCTGCCTACGGCGGGCCTTAAGAACCACTCACCTGAATTTCGCAGGTCTCTTACATTGGAAGTGTGATTTATTATGCCTTTTGTTCCCCTGAATCAATCACCAGTTTACCCCTTAGTTATCTTGCTGTTATCAAATACTGAAATGGGGGCATTTCTTTTGTTAATATTACTATACATAACCTTATATAAAATAGTGGGCCTATGAGGGGCCCGGCCCTAGACCATAGTCTCGACATACTGTACCTCTTCATTTTCCCCTAAAAAGGGCAAGAAGAGTGAGATGAGAGTGAAATAGAAAGGAAGGGGGAAAAGGGATAAGGGAGTAGGGGAAAGTAATCTTTCAGTTGTCAGAGCAGACAGTTTTATATCTATACCTTTTCTAGTAAAGTAGGTACATAGGTACACTGAATTGCAGTCACAATCGGGCCAGAGTTTATGTTAGTGATACTTGAGGGGGGGAGTTAGGAGCGGGCCCCTTGGGAATTTTTCTAATTAGTTATTTCCATACCGAAGGATACAGTGCTTGGATCACTCTCTCCATAAATAAGGCTCTACATATATTTTTTGTAAGTATGGTAACGATGAGATAGAGAGGTGGTCTGATGGCCCTCCAGGGACCGCATTCATTAGCTAAATGGTTAAGGGGTTTGAGGTGCCCACATAGACTACGTGTCCCTCTGCACATGTCATGACACTGTGGCCCATCTGTACTTGTTATATGTTTCAAATTTAGATTGTACCAATATTTTAATGTGCTATGTGAATGCCATTTTTATTTTCCTTAGGTATATAACTTACGTCAGTTCAGGGGCTTATCCTCTGATTAAGTGTTTTTTCTTGTTATTGATATTGACTAGGTGCACTTGGAATCTTTAAGGTTTCCAGGCTGCACTTTGGCTAATTCTTTGAACAACCGCACCTAGCATAGTACCTTCCCTATCCTTGCCTTTTCTGCTAAGTTTCACTCTCAATAAACCCTTTCCAATCCCTGCTCCCCTTTTTTTTTTTTTCTCTCTCCTCCTCTCCTTTCACAATGCAATCTAAGCCGAGTAGGTTTGGAGACCACTCCATAAATCTAACCACAATTAACGCTAAGGGTTTGAATGACCCGGGCAAACGCTCTATAGCATTTAATGAACTAAATAAAATACAAAGTCATATAATCCTCCTACAGGAAACCCACTTTAGGAGGGGAAAAGAACCTAGATGGCACAATCTACAGTTCCCTCAAGCATATTTCGCTTTGGGAAAGAGCAAAAGGGGGGGGTTGGAATTATTCTTCACAAATCGGTACCATTTAAAATGCACCATATAGAGAGAGACCCAGAGGGGCGCTACATCATTCTAGTTGGCACATTATATGGGCACTACCTCACATTGGCTTCAGTCTACTCCCCGAGTCAGGGACAGGCTCCTTTTTTTAATCATGTACGAGACCAATTACTAGAACACTCTAGGGGAATCACTTACCTAGCGGGCGACTTTAATGTAGTGGCAGATCCGGTAATGGACACCTCAAGAGGGGTAACTTGTACTCCTTCATCCACTATTTCTCAGGTTAACACCACTCTATCAAAATTAGAGTTACACGATGTCTGGCGCACCCTACACCCTACCACCAGGGATTATTCATTCTACTCTATCCCCCATAATAGTTATTCCCGGATCGATCACATATACACAGACTCAGGCGGTTTATCTATCACCCACCACAGCGTGATTGGCCATATTTCATGGTCAGACCACGCCCCGGTGTCTTGCTCGATAATGTGGCCCGATATCCCCAACACCGGGAATACTTGGAGACTAGACGATACTATATTGGATGACCCCTTAATTCTTTCCGATATCCAGAAAACAGCCCGTGAGTACTTTGAGACTAACACATGCCCAGCTTCCTCTAAAGCTATCATCTGGGAGGCCCATAAGGCTGTGATCAGAGGGGCCCTTATCAAACATAAAGCATTTCGTAATAAACAATACAGGATTAAATACCAGGACCTCCAATCTACACTAAGCTCTTTAGAAGCTAAACATAAGGAACTCCCATCCTGCACAGAAACCACCACACAACTAAGGAAAGCTAGAGTAGATTTTCAACAACATCTTATGGAAGCCCACCAAAGGAAAGCCCTCGGTTTAAAACAGCATTACTATGAGGGGGGTAATAAGCCAGGCAAAATCTTAGCAAGAACCCTTAAAAAAAGACAGCTCCGCTCTTATATACACACGATTAAATCTGGAGACGGACACGTCCTCCGTAGTAGCACCCAGATAGCCAAGGAGTTTTATAGGTATTATCATTCTTTATATAACATTCATGAGCATACAGCAGCTTCTTCCCAGGAGTCAGACACAGCGCGTAGGGTATCTACGATCGACTCTTATCTCGAGGACTTAGACCTCCCTTCCCTATCTAGAGAAGACTCTAAAGCCATGGACTCTCCGATCTCGGCGGAGGAGCTTTACGAGGCCATTAAGACCTGTCCTAGCGGCAAGAGCCCTGGACCTGATGGCTTCTCAGCAACGTATTATAAGAAGTTTAAGGAGGTATTGGCAGGTCCTCTTTTGGACCTTTTCAATGGCCTACGCGATGATCCCCACTTGTCGAGGGTTCTCCTGGAAGCGCATATAACGGTATTACCCAAACCGGGGAAAACGGGGGACTCCCCCGGCCATTTTAGACCTATTTCGCTAATTAATGCTGATATGAAGATATTGGCAAAGATTCTGGCGAATAGGCTTAATAAACATTTACCCAATCTAATATGTAATGACCAAGTAGGCTTTGTCCCGGGCCGCGAGGCGAGGGACAATACTGTCAAAGTAACCCAGCTGATAAATCATGCGAGGGTATCGGGATGCCCCCTGGTTCTCTTCTCCACTGACGCGGAGAAGGCTTTTGACAGGGTGGGGTGGCCTTTTCTGCGTCGGGTACTAGAAAAAATGGGGTTTGGAGAGGCATATGTAAATTCGGTCCTAGCCCTTTACTCCAACCCAAATGCTAAAATTAAAATTAATGGGACTTTATCCGATCCAGTCAATATCAATAATGGAACTAGACAGGGCTGCCCACTGTCCCCCCTGTTATTTGCCTTGTCCATAGAGGTTCTGGCTCACAAAGTTAGGCAGAATCAGAAAATAAGGGGTATAGCCGTCGGAGATAGGGAGCATAAACAGGCCCTATATGCCGATGACGTGTTATATACGTTGACTAATGCTTCTGAATCGATCCCTGCACTCTTAGATGAGTTGAGGGAGTACGGAGCGGTTTCGAATTTTTCTCTTAACCTAAACAAGTCAGAAATCTTAAATGTCAACACCGACCCGAAGATAGTACAAAATTTACAGCAAACTTTCAAGATTCCCTTAGCAAAAGAGAGGCTTAAATACTTGGGTATTAATATAACCTCCAATCCCTCAGATCTTTTTAAATATAACTATACTCCTCTTAAGAATGACATTATGGCCGATCTTTCCGCATGGAAAAATAAGTCAATATCCTGGTTGGGTAGAGTTGGTGTTGTCAAAATGAATATTCTACTGAGAATATTGTATCTCCTCCAAACCTTACCCATCGCTCTCCCTAAGAACTACATCTCCCAATTGCAACATCTAATCGAGCAGTTTGTTTGGGCTAATTCCAAACCTCGGATATCTAAGCGCTCCATGTATATACCAAGAGATAGAGGAGGTTTGGGCCTCCCACATATTTATTCATACAAGCAGGCAATTGGATTACAGCGAATAGCAGAGTGGGCGCAGAACTCACCCACCAAAGCCTGGATTGATTTGGACAGACAGATCTTTAAAATTAATAATATGGGTTCTCTAGCATGGCTTCCACCCTCGAAACGCCCTGTTTCTGTATCTAGGTACCACCTGATAGAAGAAACACTTAATATATGGGACGCTATTATAGCTACCTCCACACATATTTCATCCAGGCACTCCCCTTTGACGCCCATCCTTGAAAATCCTGAGATTCCCTACTATAACAGGAGCATATATAAACTTGCTCCATACAAAATTAAAGAGGGCTCCGTCCTCGGGGTAGTGGTAGATGGGAAGCTGGCCCCCCAGGCTGAATTAGAAAATTCTCAACCCACGATTTTTTCCTCTTGGCTTCAATATCACCAACTTCTACACTTTATTACAAGACACAAACACAGACAGGACTTAGGTAGAACGCTTACGGCATATGAGAAATTATGTGCATCAGACACTGCCCATAGACACATGATTTCTCTCCTATACAAAATGATTATATTACAGGGGACTGATTCTTTACCGACTTACACGTCACGCTGGACTGAAGACCTGGGAATACACTTAGATTTGGAATCCTGGTGCAGGGCTTTTAGACTACTTAAAAAATCTTCGGTCTCTTCCACAATCCAAGAAATGCACATTAAATATTTGAGTAGATGGTATTTAACCCCTGTAAAATTGCATAAAATGTTTCCGTCGGTAGGGCAGCTGTGCTGGAGGGGCTGCGGAGAAAGTGGATCAATCTTACACATATGGTGGCACTGTCCGCTTCTGTCGCTCTATTGGAGGGGAGTTCTGAAAAAGATGGGGGAGGTTTTAAAGATTACCATACCAGATACACCTGAGATTTTACTTTTTCTGAATCTACCAAAAACGCAGAGCTCTGCACATTTGGCCTTGCTCCTAATTATGATTACCTGCGCAAAAAAAGGATCTCAGGATCCTCCCTCGCTGGCTGATTGGCTTGTCCAAGTCGAGGAGATCCTGTTATTAGAGAGATACCATTATCTGAAAATTCACAACCTTACATTATACGAGATGGTGCTGGCAATATGGCGAGGCACTATTTAACATCTTTGGCCTTGATATGCGGATTGCCTTGGGAGGGGGAGGGAAAAACAGGGGGTTTTTTTTTTTGTTTTTTTTCTCCCCTCTCTCTTTCCCCCTTACTCCCCTTTTCTAATCTTTTCCCCTCCCCCTTCTTTCTTATTTCTGGTACTATGCAGTGTGGAATCTTGCCCAACAGGTTGGGCGTAGTACTAAAAAACTAACTAAAAATGTTCAGATTTGTAGTTTCCCTTCCGGGCGGCTCGCCCTAAGGTTGGGCAGAATCACAGATGAAGTGAATGTATAGTGCAGAGCTTACTGTTTTTCTTATGATCTTTTTTCTTATGTTAAGTACAACTGATGCCGTGATGTATAAGTTTTACATTTACTTGTTGTACATTGTAACAGCTTTGTCACTATTGTATTTGTTTACTTCAATAAAGCCTTTAAAAAAAAAATAAAAAAAAAAAATACTTACCTATTAAATAAACCCTAAGCTTGCTACAATATAACTAATAGTTAAATTGTATCTAGCTTAGGGTTTATTTTTATTTTATAGGCAAGTTTGTATTTATTTTACCTAGGTAGAATAGTTAGTAAATAGTTATTAACTATTTACTAGCTACCTAGCTAAAATAAATACAAATTTACCTGTAAAATAAAACCTAACCTGAGTTACACTAACACCTAACATTACACAACAATTAAATAAATTACATAAATTAAATACAATTACCTAAATTACATAAAAAAACACTAAATTACACAAAATAAAAAACAAATTAGCAGATATTTAAACTAATTACACCTAATCTAAAAGCCCTAACAAAATAAAAAAGCCCCCCCAAATAAAAAAACCCCTAGCCTAAACTAAACTACCAATAGCCCTTAAAATGGCCTTTTGTGGGGCATTGCCCCAAATAAATCATCTCTTTTACCTGTAAAAAAAAATACAAACAACCCCCCAACAGTAAAACCCACCACCCACACAACCAAACCCCCCATATAAAATCCTAACTAAAAAAACCTAAGCTCCTCATTGCCCTGAAAAGTGCATTTGGATGGACATTGCCCTTAAAAGGGCATTTAGCTCTATTGCTGCCCAAACCCTAGCCTAAAAATAAAACCCACCCAATAAACCCTTAAAAAACCTAACGCTAACCCCTGAAGATCCACTTACAGTTTTGAAGAGCCGACATCCATCCTCAACGAAGCTGGGAGAAGTCCTCAACGAAGCGGCAAGAAGTCCTCAACGAAGCCAGGAGAAGTCTTCATCCATGCCGGCAGAAGTGGTCCTCCAGACGGGCAGAAGTCTTCATCCAGATTGCATCTTTTATTTTCATCCATCCAGCGCAGAGCGGCTCCATCTTCAAGACATCCGGCGCGGAGTATCCTCTTCTTTCGACGTCTTCTTCCCGAATAAATGTTCCTTTAAACGACGTCATCCAAGATGGATGACCCTTGAATTCCGATTGGTTTATAGAATTCTATCAGCCAATCGGAATTAAAGGTTAAAAAATCCTATTGGCTGATGCAATCAGCCAATAGGCTTAAGCTTCAATCCTATTGGCTGATCCAATCAGCCAATAGGATTGATCTTGCATTCTATTGGCTGTTCCAATCAGCCAATCAGAATTCAAGGGACGCCATCTTGGATGACGTCATTTAAAGGAACATTCATTCGGGAAGAAGAAAGAGGATCTCCGCGCCAGATGTCTTGAAGATGGAGCCGCTCCGCGCCGGATGGATGAAGATAGAAGATACAGTCTGGATGAAGACTTCTGCCCGTCAAGAGGACCACTTCTGCCGGCTTGAATGAAGACTTCTCCCTGCTTCGTTGAGGACTTCTTGCCGCTTCGTTGAGGACTTTTCCCGGCTTCATTGAGGATGGATGTCGGCTCTTCAAAACTGTAAGTGGATCTTCAGGGGTTAGTGTTAGGTTTTTTAAAAGGTTTATTGGGTGGGTTTTATTTTTAGGTTAGGGTTTGGGCGGCAATAGAGCTAAATACCCTTTTAAGGGCAATGCCCATCCAAATGCCCTTTTCAGGGCAATGGGGAACTTAGGTTTTTTAGTTAAGATTTTATTTGGGGGGTTGGTTGTGTGGGTGGTGGGTTTTACTGTTGGGAGGGTTGTTTGTATTTTTTTTACAGGTAAAAGAGCTGATTTCTTTGGGGTAATGCCCTGCAAAAGGCCCTTTTAAGGGCTATTGGTAGTTTAGTTTAGGCTAGGGTTTTTTTTATTTTGGGGGGGGGGCTTTTTTATTTTGATAGGGCTATTAGATTAGGTGTAATTAGTTTAAATATCTTATAATTTATTTTTTTATTTTGTGTAATTTAGTGTGGTTTTTTTTTGTAATTTAGGTAATTGTTTTTAATTTATGGAATTTATTTAATTGTTGTGTAAGGTTAGGTGTTAGTGTAACTCAGGTTAGGTTTTATTTTACAGGTAAATTTGTATTTATGTTAGCTAGGTAGTTAGTAAATAGTTAATAACTATTTAATAACTGCTCTACCTAGTTAAAATAAATACAAACTTGCCTGTAAAATAAAAATAAACCCTAAGCTAGATACAATGTAACTATTAGTTAGGGGTTAATAATTTTATTTTAGTGTTTGCGATGCAGGAGGGCCTCTGTTTAGGGGTTAATAGGTAGTTTATGGGTGTTAGTGTACTTTTTAACACTTTAGTTATGAGTTTTATGCTACAGCTTGGTAATGTAAAACTCATAACTACTGACTACTTCCATTAACAAAATGTGCATAGTCTTTTTATATTTAAACTTTTTGAGTCACCAGCTCCTACTGAGCATGTGCAAGAATAAGTGTGTATGCATTTGTGAATGGCTGATGGCTGTCACATGGTACGTGTATGCATTTGTGATTGGCTGATGGCTGTCACATGGTACAGGGGGAGTTGAAAAAGACATAACTTTTAAAATTGTCAGAAAAAAAAATCTACTACTCATTTGAAGTTCAGACTAAGTGATATTGCATTGTCTTGTTATCTTGCATTTGTTGATTATGCAAATCTACAGTGTAGACTGGTCTTGCGGGATAGGCTGTACCGCTCACTTTTTGGCCTCCAAAAAAAAGTTTATAATATCAACGCTATGGAAGTCCCATTGAAAAAAGATTTTACGCAAATTGCGTAAGTTAATTTGTGGTACGGCCAAAAAAGTGTGCGGGACAGCTGTACCTACAAGACTCGTAATAGCAGCGGTAGTGAAAAGCAGCGTTATGAGTTTTAATGCTGCTTTTTTACTCATAACGCAAAACTCCTAATCTAGCCGATTGTGTCTGCACTAACTTGTGCTCGTATTACAAGCTGAAAGTAAACATGTTTGATTGAGCCCAATCAAATTTAACGTACGTTTGGGTAGTGCGACTAAAAACTTACGTAAAGGGTCAGGAATAAAATAAAAGTTACACCAAACACAACAAAAATACATTAAAATATACTGTTACACTCATTTAAACACTATTTGATAAAACGTATTCAAATAAATATTCATAAAACTTTTTTTATAAGGGTTTAAATGTATATGTTATATGGCTATGTATTTGACTGCAAAAGGCTATAATATTCCAATGTTCTTCACATACAGGAAAATTTTATTTTTATTATTAAATTTAAATATATATATATATGTGGATACCTAAAAAAACAAGCGCACAGAGACACCTCTCATAGTGCAAATCAATTTGATTTATTACAAAAACATATAAAATACATAAAAGCTGTGGAAGGTAATCCTTACTCACAAATATAACCTCAATCGAATGAGGTAAGATTAGGCAATTGGATTCTCAAAGTGTCCCCACTTATAACCTGGAAAGCGCTGAGTTGTGAAGTCAGTCTCAAAATCTTGAATTCGTTGGTAATACTTATTTGCTTTCTTTCCGGTAAGCTGGGCTAATAGTCCTCATGTGCTTAGTGGAGATCCAAAGTTCACTTTGTGAAGTTGCAAAGAAACGCTCTATTCAGAGCTTGAAGTAACCGCTGTGGCTCTCTTTGTGAAGCTCAGAGTAGCTCTTCAGCGTGTCTGTCGGCAATGACGTAAGGTGGGCATGGCCTTACGCGTTTCACAGAGGCCTTTAGAATCTAATTTATTTTATATATATATATATATATATATATATATATATATATATATACATATATATATATATATATATATATATATATATATATATATATATATATAAAAGTATATACCTATACCTGTATATATTGCTATAGATATTTAGGTATAGATATATATTTACATTAATATTATAATATGTGTATAGAAATATATATTTAATAATAAAAATTTTAAAACAAATTCTATATGAAGAACATTGAAATGTAAAATATGTGTAATGGGCTTTGGGTTGCACGCTTTAGTTCTAAATAAGTGTTGGGTTAGCACACATGAAGAATGAGTTATCTTAAGGCACATTATGTAAAATATTAAATAGAAAATATTTAAAAATATTAATAATTAATGTAAAACATTCTTAAGAATCCATAGAATATATTTTTTTCTTACCGAATTTATAATAATTATTAAAAGTTATTATTATAAATATTTTTTAATATTTGATGTTTAAGATTTTACATATTGCGCCTTAAGATAACTTATTCTTCATGTGCGCTAAACCGACACTGCGTTAGATCTACATAGGAATAGATATATAGGTATAAGTATATATTAATATATGTAGGAATATATATTTAACAATAAAAATAAAATTTTCTTGTACGTGAAGAACATTGAAATGTAAAATATTATCTGCTGTTGGGTTAGCATGCAAGCTATAAGTGTTAGGTTTATTTCTTCTGCGCTCTCCATTGAAGTGTTTGGGGTGAAAAAGTTAGCGCTGTTGTGATATCCAAAGTCCTTTAGTTAGTGTGTGTCTGGTTTAATTCACCAAAACTTTTACTTTCAACATGTAATACACGTGCTAACCTGCATGCGCAAACAAGATTATTTTTATCTATGTTTACACTCAAGCGGAAGCTCTAAATAGCTCGCCACTTGTAATCTAGCCTGTTAAATTGAATGAACTTTTGAGTATAATGTCCCTTTTAAATTACTTGTACCCTGTTTGCCTTGTTTAGTGCGTCTTGCATAATCTCAGTTAGATAATTGTGTATATTATCCATTCTTGTGCCATTAAATTTCTATATTCACATCAAGGATCAGATCGCATACATTATACTGACATTTTTATACCATGTGTAATGTTAACTGCTTGTCCTTTTGCACTATTCACAACATTTTGTAAAATATTGTTTTTATTATTTCCCATGTGGAGTGCAGCATTACTGACATTTTTTTTTTAACCTCAGTATTTACAGGAGAACATAACATTACAATAGCAAGCCAAATAGGTCTGCTTATTTAACAGCCGTCACGCTCACTGCCAAAGCTCAAATTACCAGCATCTACATAAAAGAATACATGTGGGTAACACCCACAAAAAAGGAAGTAACCTGTCTGAGACTCCAGGCTATTAGAACATCAAACAAATCAGAGGGTAATTATCCTCAAAGCTGAACAATAGTAATGCAGTTTGTAAATCATGGTTTGCTTTAATTCTTACTAGTGCCTGCCACAAGCCAAAGTGGGAACCAATTGCATAATAAGTTGTTTTTTTTCATAATTTCCACAGATTAGAATTTTATTATTGCCTGTCAGCAACAAATGCTAGGCATGTGTTTCATTAACTGTTGCCATAAGATGTGCCAGCTGTGACATCATCGCTGATGTAATGGTTACATTGCGTGCCAAGATGAAAATTGATTGCACAGGTCCTGAATCTATTTACATGGATCTGCAAATCATTTGTAAAGTGTTTGTTTTATTTGTACTGGATCTCATTGTATTGGTTTGGTGCTTCTAATAAAGATTCTGTATTCAATAATGCAGATCTCTTTGTTTTTTTTTTTAATATACAGTTATAGAACTTCTTCTGATCAACAATTAAATAGTGTATAAATAATTTGATAATAGTCCAACTTTAGTTAAAGTGCTGACATTAATATGGTCATTAATTTGAAAACATAAAAGCGTTCACCTAATTGCTCTTGATCGCTGTCACAAAGTACAGGGCAATGGTGTGACATAATAATGTAAAGTTAACTAAACTATTAGACCTCTCACATTGGGTAAAGCGAGAAATTACTCTGCATTTAGGAACCTAGGACAATGTGCGTTTACAGAAGCAGGAAGGGGGGAGAGTGAGGAATGGAAGAAAATAATGATAATATCAATCATAATGGTATGTCCAGGCCATAATATTTATTAATTTTATGAATTGCTTTGTTAAGAATACAACTATACATAGGAAAAATTGAGTTTGAACTTAATAAAATTGAAATAGAATCATATGAAAAGGATAAATGGAACCCCTATTACTAGATACCTTGACCATATGATAGATTGTGACTTTTCATCTGATGGAGTATTTTATGTCACATGTACCTGCCAATTTATTTTTTGCAAAGAGTTACACAGTTTAAGCAATTCCCTTTTTACTCTTAAAGGGACACTGAACCCAAATTTATTCTTTAGTGATTCAGATAGAGCATGAAATTTTAAGCAACTTTCTAATTTACTCCTATTATCACATTTTCTTCATTCTCTTGGTATCTTTATTTGAAATGCAAGATTGTAAGTTTTGATGCCGGCCCATTTTTGGTGAACAATCTGGGTTGTCCTTGCTGATTGGTGGATAAATTCATCCACCAATAAAAAAGTGCTATCCAGAGTTCTGAACTAAAAAAAAAAGCTTAGATGCCTTTTTTTCAAATAAAGATAGCAAGAGAATGAAGAAAAATTAATAATAGGAGTAAATTAGAAAGTTGCTTAACTGAAAAACAGAGCAGGAGCGAGCTGCACTTAGTGTTATGGCACAGTTGGGCCGGTCTATGACTATACAGCTGGCCCGATGCGCTGTGTGAAAAAAACAGACCACTCAGAAGAGCACAGAGAGCGGGTCTGAAAAACAGCCATTGTTTTAAAAAATTCAAAGGGAATATTATGTTTTATAAAGTTTGCGCTAATATAATGTTATATAATTCTGCACTATGTGCAGAATTATATAACATTATTTTTAGGTTTACTGTCCCTTTAATGCCTTTTGCTGTTCACCCTAAAGAGACCAGGTTCCAGATACGTACGGAAGTCAAGGAGGACATTTACCTAATCTGCCCCACCTTGTGGATCCCAAAGTCTATGATACAAATATTTAATGTAGGGTATGAATATTGTAGTGTTGTTATGATACCTCTGTATTCTTGATAATAGGAGAATGAATGTTTTAGTATCACTTGTACTGAACAATGTCTTTTAAAAGCTAGTTTGTGTAGATATTCCAAACATCATAATATTCAAAACTATTCACACTTTCTGAGGAACAAGATTCTACTGAGCATGTGCACAAGCTCACCGGGTATACGTATACTAATAAAGACACAATGTAGAGAAAGACAGGGTTGTTACCAAAAATAGGGTAACTACCAGAGAAGACAGGGATTTCAGCACAGCTTTTTATATAGTGCTTAATAAAGGCAATATCACATTTAATAATGGAATATAGTGTTTCCTAAATCCTGCATTCACACATCAGGCAGAGAAGTCTTCCAACCCATACCAGACCAAATGAACCAAAAATTAGTGGTGGATGCGTTTGGAACAGACTAAATGTCACTTTTTATTGCAAAACAAATGAACATGTCATACTTTATAGCCTAAACATTACAGCACTAAACAGACAACACCTCCACTAGAGGATGGTTACGCTCTGAGCGCAAAATCCGACCATCATAGTGATCCATGAGGATCTATGTCTGTAAAGTTACCCTATATTGGATCCTTAAGCAGTGGAGTGCCTAGCTATATAACAATCAATTAGATGCAGGCAAAAATTTATATTGTGCACAATATATATATAATATCATTTATTGGTACACCAGACCTAAATGGTCTAAAGAAGACTACACAGACTAAGGGAAAGTATACAACTCCTATTTCAGCGGGCACCACCATTCAAAGATGGTGTTGGTGTCATGAAATACAATGTAGCAGGATCTATGTATGCAGTCCCAAGACGAGTCTCAATGTGTTTTGTACAGCTTAAGTAAATAAAATAGTGCGTATTGCAGTTAATAAATTAACAACTAGGAGCAGCAGCTGCAAATGTGAAAAAGCAGCAAATCATACACTCAGTTGTAGAATATTATCGGACTGATTGCAAATGAAAGTCCCAAAGTTTTCATATGTTTAGGATCAAAGTATGGCTTTTTTAACACACATAGTGTCCATTGATAACAGATAAAAGTTGAATCACTTGTGTTAAAGAACATATACAACCGTTCAGGCGATTTTTATTTGGCTTAATACTTGCCATTCTGTGGATGCACGGACTGACCTAATAAAATCTTTGGGAGTTTGAATTCGGCGCCACGAAGGAGGAATATCGCCTGAACGGTTGTATATGTTCTTTGACACAAGTGATTCAACTTTTATCTCTTATCAATGGACACTATGTGTGTTAAAAAGCCATACATTGATCCTAAACATATGACATACCCTATTTTTGGTAACAACCCTGTCTTTCTGTACATTGTGTCTTTATAATAACTTTAAGAGTCTGCACTCCGTTACCTTCATATAAGGTTTATTTACCTGAGTCTAATTTTTGTACTCAGGTTGGAATTATTTAATTGATGAATGGCCTGCCTCCCTTTTAACCTATATATTTGTATACGTATACTAATCTGTGATTGGCTGATGTCTGTCACATGATACAGGGAGCTGAAAATGGGAGAAACAATAATTTTGTAAGAAAAAAAATCTACTGCTCATTTGAAATTCAGAGTAGGTACTATTGCATTGTCTTTTTATTATGCACTTGTTAATTATGCAATTTTACTGCATTGAGTGGTCTATTAATGGGACACTGAACCCAAATTTTTCTTTTGTAATTCAGAAAGAGCATGCAATTTTAAGCAACTTTCTAATTTGCTCCTATTATCAATTTTTCTTCATTCTCTTGCTATCTATATTTGAAAAAGAAGGCATCTAAGCTTTTTTTGGTTTCAGTACTCTGGGCAGCACTTTTTTATTGGTGGATGAATTTATCCACCAATCAGCAAGGACAACCCAGGTTGTTCACCAAAAATGGGCCGGCATCTAAACTTACATTTGTGCATTTCAAATAAAGATACCAAGAGAATGAAGAAAATGTGATAATAGGAGTAAATTAGAAAGTTGCTTAAAATTTCATGCTCAATCTGAATCACGAAAGAAAACATTTGGGTACAGTGTCCCTTTAAAGGGAATTGTACTCAAATATTATTATTATTTTTACTATGCATATGAAAAACAGCATTTACATATCTGTTAAACTTAAAATGTCAATTAAAAGCTGTTAAATGTAAAAATGAAATAACATATGAGGTTTTACTTGTGCTTACAACTCACACTCACTACTCCAACAGATGTGTTTCTGGCAGGGAAACTCCTCTGCTAGTCTGATAAGAAAATGTGGGTTTATTCAAGAAAGGAATTAATGTTTTTTTAAAAATGCCATTTGCCGTGTTGAAATGCCTACTTTTAGAAAATAGATTGCAATGTCTCTTTAAACTGTATGGGGTCAATTCCAATGCAGTATAAGTGGTGTGTGAAGTGTCTCTTGTGGCTTTCATTAAACGTTCATGATTCAGATAGAACATGTGATTTTAAGACACTTTTAATTTCACTTCTCTTGTTACATTTACTTTATTTCTCTTGGTATCCTTTGTTGAAAAGCATATGCACATAACCACAGCAGTACCAATGCACTGTTGAAAGCCAGCTGGTGATTGGTGGTTACACACATTTGTCTCTTGTCATTGGCTTGCCAGATGCATTCTGGTAGCTCCCAGCAGTGCACTGTAACTATGGAAGTGACTTTACCTAAATGCTTAATCTTTGCAGGAGTTAAACACACAGGTAAATACAAGCAACAGTTTAATGACAATAATAAAACGCTCTAACATATGAACAATTTATTTTTACATTTTAATTTCTCCAATATGTTGTACTTACAGAAGTCTACAGCAGTAGTCCTCTTGAACACATTTTTTTAAACTGCGTATCACTGGATAATAATGAAACCTGTACTAAACTAAAATATGATCCTTAGAAAATAAATTTATTTTTAGGGATGGGCGAATGTGTTTATATTCGAATTTGAATGTTAGATCGAATGTTATTGTTGAAATTCGATTAACATAATCGAATGGTGATAAGAAAGAATATGCTTAAAAATTCTATAATCAAATGCTATTTACAGTTTTCGAATATCACTTTGAATTTCAAATGTTCATAATTAGATCGAATGTCCACATTCCAAATTTCGAAAGGAACATTCGATTTAACAAATAGTATTCAGAAGTTCCATAGTTCATGTGGTAGGGAAATTGATACATAATAGATACAAATATATCAATTTGAATGTTTCTATTTCGAATATTGCATAATCTAATTTTACATTTAAAGAAAGTGTTAAAAATACTATTACAAATACATAAATTTGAATTTTTCTAATTTTAATTTTAATTCAAATTGAATATTACATTTAAAGAAAGCATTAGAAATACTATTACAAAAAAAACAAATGTTAGAATATTGTACAAACATTTGAAATTCGAAACGAACGAATGTGTTAAAATTAGTTTCATTTTTCGAATGTTGCAAAATATTCACCCATCCCTATTTATTATTGCAATGATGTGTTTGGACTTTAAAGATTGTTAATTACAAATGTACTTACAATATGGAAATGTTAACTGAACACATTATGAAGTGATTAAGGGCTAGATTACAAGTGGCTCGCTAATTAAACCTGCACCCGTAAATGGGCAAATGTGACAGTTTACATGCGCACGTTAAGTAACCAGCCATTACAAGGGGCTGATTAATGCTACCACAAGCTTGTGGTATGGAAGCCCGCTCTCATGAGTGCAAAGCTTCCATGCAATGCAAATGCGAGGTCGCGTTTGCATTGCGCTCAACTTCTAATACCAGCGCACATTTCTGTGCACCGGTATTACTGAATGGAGCTCAAATATCGTGAAAACTAGGCAATTATCACCAATACTGAATCAGTTAGCTACCAACTTTTTCTTTTACCTTGTTTGCATATCTTTTGCTTCTGTAAAAGATCAATGACAAACCCTGCAAAGGCCCCCTGAAATCCCTGTGAACTTTATGTTTTTAGTGTTTTTAATTAGAGTAGGGTGTTTATAAATTAAATGTTTTTGAACATTAATCTCTAAAACCCAATGTAACACACAAAAAAACACAAAAAAAAAGCCTTGCTCTATTGATGTCATTACATCTCTTTCCCTTTACAAAGCCCTAGAAGGCTTATTCACCAGAGGAGTAAGATATACTCAGTTATTCAGCATCAAGCAGGCGTCCCAGCACGCATGAGATACATGTGAAATACTGGTACCTGCTATTCATTGCTTAAAAAAACACACTTACCTGTCTCACATCCACAACTGTTCCAAAGGTGAATGTTCTGCTGCAGGAAACAATATTTTACCTGCCCTGTACAATGTTCTCCATCAACAAGCATCATATACTCAGAACTGTACTTAAAGGGATAGGAAAATCAAAATTAAACTTGCATGATTTAGATAGAGCATGTAATTTTAAGACACTTTTAAATTCACTTCTATTTTCAAATGTGCTTCGTTCTCTTGGTATCCCTTGTTGAAAAAGAATATGCACATATCCTTCACTAGTGGGAGATAGTTGCTGATCGGTGCCTATACACATTTATCTCTTGTAGTTGGCTTACTAGATGTGTTTAGCTAGCTGCCAGTTGTGCAATGCTGTTTCTTCAGCAAAGAATCACAAGATAATGAAGCAAATTTGATAATAGAAGTAAATTGGAAAGTTGTTCAAAATTGTATATTTTATCCAAATCATGAAAGAAACTGTTGGGGTTTCCTTTCCCTTTAAATCTTTTTCGTTTGCATCAACAAGTTGGAAAACTCCTTAGAACTTTACAGAGGAAAGAAAGAAAGAAAGAAAGATGTCACTTGATGATAGCATAGTACTATCTCTTTTGTATCTTCCATCTTACAATAGTTTGTGTAGTAATTGAATGTTGACCAATAACAGAGTAAATACCATTTTCAGGGACTTTGAGAACTACATACTTTCTTTGAGCATCTTGATATTTGTTCATATGACTAATATTAATATTTCTGAATGTTTTGCTGCTCTGCACATTTTGCAGGCTTGGCACGCAGGACTCGTACAGTAAAGGGTGGAACAAACAGTAATAATAACTAGCACAAGAAAATCTTTTCCATTTGTAATTGAGTAGACAGAAAGAGACCTTGGAGTAAAGTACAAGGCTGTGAAGTTGGTTTTAACAGCTGTTCATTAACTGTAAGTTCTATCCCTATCATTAGATCAGTGTTTCGAGCGCAGTCCTAATGAGTGATTTACATTGCAGATAGATCATATGCGAAAGACACATGGGCGAGAAAAAGAATTTATTTTATATATCACTTTAATAAGTATTAGGATTTGGGCCAAAAAGTCTAACTGCTTCCAGTTGTCTCTGAAATAAAACTCAGATAGTCAGCAACACTTTTGTTCTTATCAACAAAACTATAACAAAGATATAATTTAGAATTAATGTAACTTAAAAAAACAACAGCACATCTTTATCAACATAATAACCTTTTCTTGTGAGCATCCATCATTTGCCATATTTGGGGGAGCCAAACTGTGCTATTTTCTGCAGACAAGACTAGCCAAGGTCATAATGTTAGTATAAATTACTTAATTTTACAGATGTTATCAGTTAAAACCAGTTAGGAACATATATGTAGCAGGGTTAGCTTTGGGAACGCTGCAGGGTGCATTTCAAGTACTAAGAATGATAAAAGCCTCACTTTTCATAGATAACTTACATGAAAAGGGGGCAGAATAAATAATGAAAGTATAAAACAAAGTTGTTTCATTAAGCTTAATATAATTCATGAATTCATTTATTAAAATATGACTCATTTTTTAAAGTTCCTCTTCATAAAGGGAAATGAAAACTATTTTTATCTATTCACTTTTTGTCATTAAACATAAAATAAATGTTTTAATGGCATTTACAAATGTTTTTTGTTAGCAAGAATATACTCCTAATTTACTCCCATTATCAAATTTTCTTCATTCTCTTGCTATATTTATTTTAAAAGCAGGAATGTAAAGCTTAGGAGCTGGCCCATTTTATTTTCAACACCCTGGATAGCGCTTGCTTATTGGTGGCTACATTTAGCCACCAATTAGAAAGCACTACCCAGGTGGTGAACCAAAAATGGGCCAGGTCTTAAGCTTTATATCCCTGCTTTTCAAAAAAAGATAGCAAGAGAACAAAGAAAAATGATAATAGGAATAAGTTAGAAAATTGCCTAAAAATGCATGCTCTATCTGAATCATGAAAGATAAAAATTTGGTTTAGTGTCCCTTTAAGGATTGTTCATCTTATCTATTTTACTGTGACCAGTCAGGAACAGATATATATTAGTTCTTGCACTAATCATTCACTGTGTAGAATGTTATAGGATTAGATTGCTAAATAATACAGGACACACTTCGAAACTGTTCGAAACATCAATAATTTAAGTAAAGCATTTCATGGGGAATTTGATTTTAATTTCCTTTAAAAATGTAATTGAGAAATTGTGTTGTGTCCTTTCAATAATGTGTTTAAAAAATCACTATATATATATTTATATAGTATATAGTAGTGCTGGTGAAAGGTCTCTGTTTTATTTGTGTACACATTTGCAATATAGATCCCGACAGGTGTCAAATTGAGTGTAGTCCAGAATATAACACCATTAGAGGATTTTAATTTTATAAAGACAATCTAGGGATTTGGGACTTCAAATGTTTCAAATGTGTGAGTAATAGTAACTGGCAAATAAATATACCTGTATACTAGTAAATATATTTTACACTGAATAGAAGCATAATTGAATCACAAGTAATTGGCTTCATATGTTAAGTATGTTTATCTTTATACTGTATATATATATATATATATAGTTACAGTATATATATATATATATATATATATATATATATATATATATATATATATATATATGTTTCTATCTTTACAGAAGTGTTTGGATTATTTCCTTGACAACTTTGATTTAATATTTAATTTAATATTGAGAAGTTAGTGTAGAAGTTTTCTATTTTTATTTACATTTTTAACAAATGCTTAGTTTCAGAATTTTTATCTTATTAATAATTTAGCTAAAGCTATATCTTCACATTTATGAAGTGCAATGCATGCAATTATTTAGATTTTTTATATATATTATTCTCCATGCAATATACACTAAATTATCAATCAACTACACTAGTTGAGCATTTTACTATTAATACTTTGAAATCAGAACAGCACAATAATTTACTTTATGCCTATTGTTCTTGGCCTTAAATCAATAGAATTCAAAGATGTTTGACAAAATAAAAAGGTCATAAAACATGTAATGTTTCATATTATAAACATATAAATATGTGTTATTGTTGCACAAGTTAATATAATGGAAAATAAATTAAGTACTCAGGGGATTAACACAGTTTCGAAAGTTCCAGCCAGCCCACACTCTTCTAGATACGCCTAACTGAGCCATAAATATTTTTCTGCTCACATCCAGAATCTGGCTTTGTGGCTTTCTTTAATAACCTGGCTTTTCAAGCAGGTGCCCCTGAGAGTCTTTTTTTTATTTCTGTTGCACTATCTATAAGCACATTTATTCCAGTTCCTCAACAGTCTAATGCCTCCCTTTCTTCCTTGTTTAAACATTTCATTGCTGTTTCATTGACTGAAGGGTATTGTGTTACACTGGAATCAATAGCTAAAGGCTTCCCAGCCCACCGATTAGCTTGTCAGTCAGAGCCCGTGGTGGGGGGAGGCAGTGTAAATCCCAGAATACCAGGAGCCACCGGTTTGGAGTAAGGAATGCAAGAGGCAAGTATGTTTTTTCTACCACCTGTTGCTTGCAACATGTGCACAGTATATTAACGTTTGTGATATTACATGTCTGAAAGGTCAATTGTCAGAGACACAACAACCTTTGACAATATTTCAAATCTTTAAAAAAAATAATCAACTTTTACTTAATGTTTTATCAATGTTATTGATCATGTAGATGTGAAAGACCTCTCAGTGAATACACAAAACCACTTCACAATGATGCTGCAGCTGGCAAGGACTGTTATATCTAGGATCTTACTTCTGATTGGTCTGAGTAGTTGTTCAAAGAACAGTTTTCTGATTGGTATCATTTCATTCTCCAAAGTCTTGTCTCATTAAATGTTTTTTTAATAATGTTGTCTATCCCAGTTGATCAATAGATTCATGTGAATTGCTTTGTATGGCTTTTTGCTTCAGGTATAACATAATATTTAAATCAGTGTGCACTGCATGAATACAGTTTTACAATAGGTCTCCAGTCCTTCAGAAAACAGTTTAACATGATTTTTTACAGCATTTGTGGACAGTTCACATATAAAGATTACTGGTTTTTGGTTTAATTAAAGTAAAACATATATCTCATATCAAACTTTTAAAAGGAACATTAAACCTTGTGCGATTGTTACTATACTAGCTCATATTAACTGCCCCTAAGTGACCTCAGTAGAGGTCATTAAAACATTGCAGAGCTCATTACTTTATGGAGACTAAGGGGCCGATTTACTATACATAGTATGCTGCAGTTTCCGAGCGTGCCTTCAGGCTCGCTGGAAACATGAGTTAAGATGCAGCGGTCGTAAGAGCACTGCTCCTTAACTCATCTGCCACCTCTGAGGCGGCAGACAGCAATCAGACACCCCCTGCTATTAGCATACGCTGTTGACATTTATCGAAGTGGGGTGGACATGATCCACTTATTCCACTTAGTTTCTATAAAGTAATGGGTGTCACCATGTTTGAACCTAAGTTTTCCTGTTATCTCACTCTTCAGCTGAGAAGAATTAGGGACAGATATTAATCAAGTAATAAAATAGAATTTTTCAAAGATAGTTGTGTGGAACATAAGATTATCTAACAGGGTTTCACAGTCTTATTTGTACCAACATATTTTTTTTATTGCCTGGCTTTATATATGTCCCTATAGCTTCTCATCAGAAGACAGAGAAAAAGAGAAAACTTTAGAGAACATAGAGTACTTTATAGAAACTAAACCCATTCCTAAACATTCTCTCTCCCCTTTGCACTTCAGCCCAAAAACAGACTCCTTACTGCAAATCTGCTGCTCATCTCATATAACTCTCCCTCATGCTCATACTAGCTAGCTGCTGGTGACATCTCCCCTAATCCTGGTCCCCCACAACTTCCTAGCCTTGCACATCCATGTGTGCCTTTCAATAGACTTCATAAACAAAACTGTGGTAACCTTAATCTCATTCCTCTTACATCTAAAACCATCTCCCCCTACACTTGTGCACTCTGGAACTCTTGCTTTGTTTGCAACAAGCTCACTTCTATCCACAATCTCTTTATCTCCCACTCTCTTAACCTTCTGGCTCTTACAGAAACCTGGCTTTCTGCTTCAGACACAGCATCCACTGCTGCACTGTCACATGGGGGTCTCCATTTCAGCCACACTCCTAGGTCTGGCAATAGACAAGCATGTGGTGTTGGTATTTTACTTTTCTCTCATTGCACCTTTCAACAAATGCAGCCCTTCTCTTACCTAACATTTTCTTAATTTGAAGCACATGATTTGTTTATTCTCTCCCCTCTCTATACATGTTGCAGTCATATACTGACCCCCTGGCTCCCCAACTCAATTTTTAGATCACTTTGCTGCCTGGCTTCCTTATTTCCTTTCCTCAGACACCCCCTGCCCTCATTCTTGTCGACTTCAACATCCCTCTTGACAATCCCACTGCCTCCTCTGCAAAACAACTTCTTCAACTTGCTTCCTCTTTCGCCTGTCACAATGGACTGACTATTCCACTTACAAAGATGGTCACTCCCTCTATCTGATTTTCACCTATCGATGCACTATCTCAAATTTTACAAACTCCCCTTTTCCTCTGTCTGACTATCATCTCCTAACTTGCAACATCACTTCCCTCCCTACAACTCCCCCTGCCTCTACCTCTCTACCCCTTACACCAAACTTCACAGAAGCACTAAGTCATTAGATCTGCAACAGCTTGCTAGCTCTCTCAAGCCTCTCCTCTCATCCATCACCTCCTTTTCCCTCCCTGACCAATCTATCTGCCATTATAACTCCACTCTTACATCGGTCATTGACAATCTGGCCCCTCCAACCATAGCTCAAAAACCACACTCTCATCCTCAGCCCTGGCATACTTCTCTGACACAGTACCTACACAGATGTTCCCATACTGCTGAGCAGTGAGCAACGCTGGAGGAAATCTGGGAGTTCAGCTGACTTTCTTCACTACAATTTCATCCAAGATTCCTACTATTCTGCCCTTAATCTTTATAAGCAACAATACTTCTCTAATCTCATCTCTACTCTTTCCTCTAACCCAAAATGTCTGTTTTCCACGTTCAATACTCTTCTCCGCCCACCTCCACCTCCTAATACAACTTCTCTCTCAACTCCAGATTTTACCAGCCACTTCAATAACAAAATTGACTCCATCAGAAATTAAATCAGCTCTCAACATACTACCAATCTCCCACCCCCTCAAAAGCTCACAATCATCCAAAACCCAAATATCCAAAATGTAGCTCTTTTGCCCCTGTTAACGAGGATGAAGTTTCTGCCCTTATACTGTCCTCCAACCTAACTACCTGTCCCCTCAAACCCATTCCCTCACAGCTACTCCCCTCCCTCTCTTCTACTCTAACCCCTATACTCACAAACATTTTCAACCTCTCCCTCAGCACTGGTATATTTCCCTCATCTCTAAAACATGCACTGGTCACACGGATCCTCAAAAAACCTTCCCTCGATCCAACCACCCCATCCAATTACCACCCTATTTCACTACTCCCTCTTGCCAAAAAAGCTCCTCAAAAAACTAGTATATGCACGTCTATCGCATTTACTTACACTAAATTCTCTTCTTGACCCACTGCAATCTGGATTTTGTCCCCATCACTTCACAGAGACAGCAATTGTAACCTACTTACAGCAAAATCCAAAGGCCACTTCTCTCTGTTTATCCTCCTTGACCTGTCTGCAGCCTTTGACACTGTTGACCACCCTCTTTTGCTCCAAACCCTCCAACCCTTCGGCATCTGCGACACAGCTCTCTCGTGGTTCTCTTCCTATCTGTCTAACCGTACATTTAGAGTAGCCTTCTCCGGAGCATCCTCTGCCCCATCACCACTTTCTGTTGGGGTACCTCAAGGCTCTGTCCTCTGTCCCCTTCTCTTTTTAATCTACATGTCATCATTAGGTTCCTTAATAAAGTCCCATGGGTTTCAATATCATTTGTATGCCGATGACACCCAAATCTACCTCTCTGTACCAGACATACCTCCTTCCATACTAGCCCGTGTCACTAACTGTATTTCTCAAATCTCATCTTGGATGTCCTCTCACTACCTTAAGCTAAATCTCTCCAAAAGTTCTTCCAATATCTCCACCCCAAAATTTTCTATAACTGTTGATAATTCTATCACCCCTACCCTGCATGCCCGATGTCTTGGGGTCACACTTGACTCAGACTTTTCAGTCCTTGGCTAAAGCCTGCCACTTGCACCTTAAAAACATCTCTAAAATTAGACATTTCCTTACACAAGATACAACTAAGATTTTAATCCACTCTCTCATCCTTTCCTGCCTCGACTACTGCAACTCCCTCCTCTCTGGTCTACCTAGCTGCCACATAGCTCCTTTACAATCCATTATGAATGTCTCTGCAAGGCTCATCTTCCTTACACGTCGCTCTTCATCTGCTGCACCTCTCTGCCAGTCCCTTCACTGGCTTCATCTTGCCTCCAGGATTAAACACAAAATTCTCATTCTGACATACAAAGCCCTCAACTGCACTGCTCCCCCCTATATTTCAGAACTTGTCTCCAGATACTCTCCCTCCCGTCCCCTTCAATCTGCTCATGATATCCTCCTCTCTTGTTACTTCCTCACATTCCTGTCTACAGGACTTCTCCAGACTGGCCCGCATCTTGTGGAACTCCCTGCCTCACTCCACAAGATTCTCCCCTAGTTTTAACAGCTTCAAGCACTCCCTAAAGACTCTACTATTCAGGGATGCTTACAACCAACACTAACCTTTCCTAACTCCATTGCTTTCCCCTTGAACCCCTTAGAATATAAGCATATGAGCCCAGCTGTTTGCAGAGTTGACTACCACAGTGAAACTCTCTGCAGGGCCCTCTACCCACTTGATCCCTACAAAAGTTATCCTGTATACCGACTATGTTTACAGCGCTGCAGAACCTGTTGGCGCTCTACAAATACCTGATAATAATAATACTTTTACTCATATCTTCAATATTTAAACATCTAACATAATTGCAAAAAATATATGTACATATTATTCTCAGGTTAACCTTTGCCATAAATAAGTTTAAAGGGACAATAAAACACTTATAATTACCAAACTTTTCTATTGTGTTGCTATAGAATAACTATCAGCCAAGTCTTGACATCTTTAAAACAAATTAACATCTTACTGTATATACTGCAATTATTTGTCAATCGCTAAACTCCTCCCACCATGTGTAGTCCATAGACAACAAGGCTAGCTACTGTCATAAAGTTAGTCTAAATAGCAGTATTGTTGCAGTGTACTTTTAGTAAATCTTATTCTTGTACATATGTTGTGCATGCTGTTAATTTGCATAATTAGCACATAGCCAATCCTGACACAATAAATGCAACCACTAGTTCTCTGAGCAGGTTTGATATTTGAAAGTGGGTGGACTTGGTATGTGCAGCTTATTTATATACTCCCCTTGAACATTATTACTGCTATATGAGGGAAGGGGGCTGCAAGCCCCTTTACTTTATTTTATTTGGTTAGTGAGCAATAGCACTAATATTTTTGAGCTCCACTTGTAATCTAGGCCATAGGATTCCAAGTGAGTAGTGCAAAAATTAAATAAAAATGTAGTTTTCCCATTACAATGCCCTTCTAAAGAAGTTAAAGGGATAGGAAAGTCAAAATTAAACTTGCAAGAATCAGAGAGCTAGAGCATGTCATTGTAAGACACTTTTAATTTCACTACTAAATGTGCTTTATTCTCTTGGTATCCCTTGTTAAAAATGAAAACACACATATCATACACTAGTGGGAGCTATCTGCTAATTGGTGCCTGCACGCGTTTGTCTCTTGTGATTGGCTAACTATGGCCTAGATTTAGAGTTTGGCGTTAGCCGTGAAAACCAGCGTTAGAGGCTCCTAACGCTGGTTTTAGGCTACCGCCGGTATTTGGAGTCACTCAAAATAGGGTCTAACGCTCACTTTCCAGCCGTGACTTTTCCATACCGCAGATCCCCTTACGTAAATTGCGTATCCTATCTTTTCAATGGGATTTCTCTAACTCCGGTATTTAGAGTCGTTTCTGAAGTGAGCGTTAGACATCTAACGACAAAACTCCAGCCGCAGGAAAAAAGTCAGTAGTTAAGAGCTTTCTGGGCTAACGCCGGTTTATAAAGCTCTTAACTACTGTGCTCTAAAGTACACTAACACCCATAAACTACCTATGTACCCCTAAACCGAGGTCCCCCCACATCGCCGACACTCTAATTTTTTTTTTTAACCCCTAATCTGCCGACCGCCACCTACGTTATCCTTATGTACCCCTAATCTGCTGCCCCTAACACCGCCGACCCCTGTATTATATTTATTAACCCCTAATCTGCCCCCCTCAACGTCGCCTCCACCTGCCTACACTTATTAACCCCTAATCTGCCGACCGCAAAGCGCCGCCACCTACGTTATCCTTATGTACCCCTAATCTGCTGCCCCTAACACCGCCGACCCCTGTATTATATTTATTAACCCCTAATCTGCCCCCCTCAACGTCGCCTCCACCTGC
Organism: Bombina bombina; assembly: GCF_027579735.1. NCBI lineage: Eukaryota > Metazoa > Chordata > Amphibia > Anura > Bombinatoridae > Bombina > Bombina bombina. The sequence continues at coordinate 612,415,089 of NC_069504.1, read as the reverse complement.
CTACACTTATTAACCCCTAATCTGCCGACCGCAAAGCGCCGCCACCTACGTTATCCTTATGTACCCCTAATCTGCTGCCCCTAACACCGCCGACCCCTATATTATATTTATTAACCCCTAATCTGCCCCCCACAACGTCGCCTCCACCTGCCTACACTTATTAACCCCTAATCTGCCGACCGGACCTGAGCGCTACTATAATAAAGTTATTAACCTCTAATCCGCCTCCCTAACCCTATCATAAATAGTATTAACCCCTAATCTGCCCTCCCTAACATCGCCGACACCTAACTTCAATTATTAACCCCTAATCTGCCGACCGAATCTCGCCGCTATTCTAATAAATGTATTAACCCCTAAAGCTAAGTCTAACCCTAATACTAACACCCCCCTAAATTAAATATAATTTAAATCTAACGAAATTAATTAACACTTATTAAATAAATTATTCCTATTTAAAGCTAAATACTTACCTGTAAAATAAATCCTAATATAGCTACAATATAAATTATAATTATATTAGAGCTATTTTAGGATTTATATTTATTTTACAGGTAACTTTGTATTTATTTTAACCAGGTACAATAGCTATTAAATAGTTAAGAACTATTTAATAGCTAAAATAGTTAAAATAATTACAAATTTACCTGTAAAATAAATCCTAACCTAAGTTACAAATAAACCTAACACTAGACTATCAATAAATTAATTAAATAAACTACCTACAATTACCTACAATTAACCTAACACTACACTATCAATATATTAATTAAATACAATTGCTACAAATAAATACAATTAAATAAACTAGCTAAAGTACAAAAAATAAAAAAGAACTAAGTTACAAAAAATAAAAAAATATTTACAAACATAAGAAAAATATTACAACAATTTTAAACTAATTACACCTACTCTAAGCCCCCTAATAAAATAACAAAGCCCCCCAAAATAAAAAAAATGCCCTACCCTATTCTAAATTACTAAAGTTCAAAGCTCTTTTACCTTACCAGCCCTGAATAGGGCCCTTTGCGGGGCATGCCCCAAGAAATTCAGCTCTTTTGCCTGTAAAAAAACATACAATACCCCCCCTCCCAACATTACAACCCACCACCCACATACCCCTAATCTAACCCAAACCCCCCTTAAATAAACCTAACACTAAGCCCCTGAAGATCATCCTACCTTGTCTTCACCATACCAGGTTCACCGATCGGTCCAGAAGAGCTCCTCCGATGTCCTGATCCAAGCACAAGCGGGGGGCTGAAGAGGTCCATGATTCGGCTGAAGTCTTCATCCAAGCGGGACAGAAGAGGTCTTCCATCCGATTGAAGTCTTCATCCAAGCGGCATCCATCCGGAGCGAAGCGGCAGCATCCTGAAGACCTCCACCGCGGAACATCCATCCTGGCCGACGACTGAACGACGAATGACGGTTCCTTTAAATGACGTCATCCAAGATGGCGTCCCTCGAATTCCGATTGGCTGATAGGATTCTATCAGCCAATCGGAATTAAGGTAGGAATATTCTGATTGGCTGATGGAATCAGCCAATCAGAATCAAGTTCAATCCGATTGGCTGATCCGATCAGCCAATCAGATTGAGCTCGCATTCTATTGGCTGTTCCGATCAGCCAATAGAATGCGAGCTCAATCTGATTGGCTGATCGGATCAGCCAATCGGATTGAACTTGATTCTGATTGGCTGATTCCATCAGCCAATCAGAATATTCCTACCTTAATTCCGATTGGCTGATAGAATCCTATCAGCCAATCGGAATTCGAGGGACGCTATCTTGGATGACGTCATTTAAAGGAACCGTCATTCGTCGTTCAGTCGTCGGCCAGGATAGATGTTCCGCGGTGGAGGTCTTCAGGATGCTGCCGCTTCGCTCCAGATGGATGCCGCTTGGATGAAGACTTCAATCGGATGGAAGACCTCTTCTGGCCCACTTGGATGAAGACTTCAGCCGGATCATGGACCTCTTCAGCCCCCCGCTTGGGCTTGGATCAGGACATCGGAGGAGCTCTTCTGGACCGATCGGTGAACCTGGTATGGTGAAGACAAGGTAGGATGATCTTCAGGGGCTTAGTGTTAGGTTTATTTAAGGGGGGTTTGGGTTAGATTAGGGGTATGTGGGTGGTGGGTTGTAATGTTGGGGGGGGTAAAGAGCTGAATTTCTTGGGGCATGCCCCGCAAAGGGCCCTGTTCAGGGCTGGTAAGGTAAAAGAGCTTTGAACTTTAGTAATTTAGAATAGGGTAGGGCATTTTTTTATTTTGGGGGGCTTTGTTATTTTATTAGGGGGCTTAGAGTAGGTGTAATTAGTTTAAAATTGTTGTAATATATTTTTTATGTTTGTAAATATTTTTTTATTTTTTGTAACTTAGTTCTTTTTTATTTTTTGTACTTTAGCTAGTTTATTTAATTGTATTTATTTGTAGCAATTGTATTTAATTAATTTATTAATTAATTTATTGATAGTGTAGTGTTAGGTTAATTGTAGGTAATTGTAGGTAGTTTATTTAATTAATTTATTGATAGTCTAGTGTTAGGTTTATTTGTAACTTAGGTTAGGATTTATTTTACAGGTAAATTTGTAATTACAGGTATACCCCACTTTACAGCGCTTCACTTTACAGCGCTTCGCTAATACAGCGCTTTGTGGAGCTGAAGTTCAACCTCCAAGGATTTTGAAACAGTGCTGTAATCATCGTGAGATTGCGAGAAAAGTGACTGGCACCATTTTGTTATGCTTAGTTCACTCTGTTTAGAGCATTACAGTGCAATTTGTGTCTCAGTGCTATAGTCTGGCAAATTTTACTATAGTCATTGTCACTATTTTACAGGTACAGTATTTATTGAATACTAATTGAATACTGTGCTGTGCTAGTGTTAAACTAAACATAGCATTATTGTACCCCTAATATATGTTAGTTCAAACATGTTTTCAAGTTTTTAAACACACTGGCAAGTGAAAAGAAAGCTAAAACTGCCTTGTTTCACTTTAAGGCGGTTTTCACTTTACAGCGGGGCTCCGGTCCCTAACCCGCTGTATGAGCGGGGTATACCTGTATTTTAACTATTTTAGCTATTAAATAGTTCTTAACTATTTAATAGCTATTGTACCTGGTTAAAATAAATACAAAGTTACCTGTAAAATAAATATAAATCCTAAAATAGCTCTAATATAATTATAATTTATATTGTAGCTATATTAGGATTTATTTTACAGGTAAGTATTTAGCTTTAAATAGGAATAATTTATTTAATAAGAGTTAATTAATTTCGTTAGATTTAAATTATATTTAACTTAGGGGGGTGTTAGTATTAGGGTTAGACTTAGCTTTAGGGGTTAATACATTTATTAGAATAGCGGCGAGATTCGGTCGGCAGATTAGGGGTTAATAATTGAAGTTAGGTGTCGGCGATGTTAGGGAGGGCAGATTAGGGGTTAATACTATTTATGATAGGGTTAGGGAGGCGGATTAGAGGTTAATAACTTTATTATAGTAGCGCTCAGGTCCGGTCGGCAGATTAGGGGTTAATAAGTGTAGGCAGGTGGAGGCGACGTTGTGGGGGGCAGATTAGGGGTTAATAAATATAATATAGGGGTCGGCGGTGTTAGGGGCAGCAGATTAGGGGTACATAGGGATAATGTAAGTAGCGGCGGTTTACGGAGCGGCAGATTAGGGGTTAATAATAATATGCAGGGGTCAGCGATAGCGGGGGCGGCAGATTAGGGGTTAATAAGTGTAAGGTTAGGGGTGTTTAGACTCGGGGTACATGTTAGAGTGTTAAGTGCAGACGTAGGAAGGGTTACCGCATAGCAAACAATGGGGCTGCGTTAGGAGCTGAACGCGGCTTTTTTGCAGGTGTTAGGTTTTTTTTCCAGCTCAAACAGCCCCATTGTTTCCTATGGGGGAATCGTGCACGAGCATGTTTTTGAGGCTGGCCGCGTCCGTAAGCAACTCTGGTATCGAGAGTTGAAGCTGCGTTAAAAATGCTCTACGCTCCTTTTTTGGAGCCTAACGCAGCCTTTATGTGGACTCTCGATACCAGAGTTATTTTAATGGTGCGGCCAGAAAAAAGCCGGCGTTAGTTGTTCGGGTCGTTACCGACAAAACTCCAAATCTAGGCCTATATGTGTTCAGCTAGCTGCCAGTAGTGCAATACTGTTCATTCAGCAAAGGATAACAAGACAATGAACCCAATTTGATAATAGAAGCAAATTGGAAAGTTTTATGTTGTATCCACATCATGAAAGAAAATGTGGTTTCCTGCCCCTTTAAGAACAAACAGTTTATTTTTTTAAAAACACCTCATGGGTATTTACAGTTACACAACAACAATAATAATAAAAATAAAAAAAAATAGTTATAATAAATAAAGAAATAATGCCACACACCATAGTTATCCCACAATGGCATCACAGTTTACTGCCCCCTGTTTTTACTTCAGGACCCTTAAAAATAACATAACGCCCCATTCAAATCCCACCTGATTTGCAGCACATTATAACCTTTTTTTGAGATGCATTCTCCTCAACTCTACCTCTTTTACAGTATAGTCCAACCAACATCCCACATATTTCTGCACCTATTAAAGGGATATAAAAGTGCAAAATAGAACAGGGTCTAATGTTTTTTTGCATATTATTATTGCACTGTTGTTTGCATATAACTGTATATTTAACCACTGAAAATAGGTTAAACACAGAGTTAAAATCATCTCAAGAGCATCACTGCAGTACTGGGAGGTAGCTGAACACATATGATGAGTCAAGGAGTAGAGACATATATGTGCAGCCACCAATCACTAGCTAGCTCTTAGTATTGCATTTACTGTTCCTGAACCTAATCTTGTTATTCTGATCAACAAATGATGCCAAGAGAATGAAGTAAATTTGATTATAGAAGTAAATTGATTAGTCTCCTAAAGTTGCATGCTCTCTCTGAATCATGGAAGTTTAATTTTGACTTCCATGTCCCTTTAATCCATGTCTCTTAAAAGGACAATCCAGAACAGAAACATTACAATGTTTAAAGCTTAGACAGGAGCTGGATTCCACCCAAGCAAGTATCCAAGATACTTCTTTCATTGCTTGGGGACTGTGAGTCCCACCCTGATGATTGACATGACATATGCCACAGTTGTGATATTGTCTGTCTGAAAGCAAATGAACGGTTCTCTCTTCAACAGAGGCCAAAACTGAAGAGCTCTGAGAATTGCACGGAGTTCTAAAATATTGATTGGTAATCTTGCCTCTTGAGATTTCCAAACCCCTTGTGCTGTCAGAGATCCCCAAACAGCTCCCCAACCTGAAAGACTTGCGTCTGTAGTGATCACAGTCCAGGTTGGCCGAACAAAAGAGGCCCCTTGAACTAAACGCTGGTGATTTAACCACCACGTCAGAGGGTGTTGAATATTGGGATTTAAGGATATTAACTGTGATATCTTTGTATAATCCCTGCACCATTGATTCAACATGCAAAGCTGGAGAGGTCTCATGTGAAAACGAGCAAAAGGAATTGCGTCCGATGCTGCAGTCATGAGGCCTAAAACTTCCATGCACATAGCCACTGAAGGGAATGACTGAGACTGAAGGTGCCGACAGGCTGCAACCAATTTCAAACGTCTCTTGTCTGTTAGAGACAGAGTCATGAACACTGAATCTATCTGGAAACCTAAAAAGGTGACCCTTGTCTGAGGAATCAAGAAACTTTTTGGTAAATTGATCCTCCAACCATTTCTTTGAAGAAACAACACTAGTTGATTTGTGTGAGATTCTGCAGAACGTAAAGACTGAGCTAGTACCAAGATATCGTCCAAATAAGGAAACACTGCAATACCCTGCTCTCTGATTACAGAGAGTAGGGCACCTAGAACCTTGGAAAAGATTATTGGAGCTATTGCTAGGCTAAATGGAAGTGCAACAAATTAGTAATGCTTGTCTAGAAAAGAGAATCTCAGGAACTGATAATGTTCTGGATGTATCGGAATATGAAGGTATGCATTCTGCAAGTCTATTGTAGACATATAATGTCCTTGCTGAACAAAAGGCAGAATAGTCCTTATAGTCACCATCTTGAAAGTTGGTACTTTTACATAGCGATTCAAAATTTTCAGATCCAAAACTGGTTTGAATGAATTTTCCTTCTTTGGGACAATGAATAGATTTTAATAAAATCCCAGACCCTGTTCCTGAAAAGGAACCCGCATGATTACCCCTGAAGACTCCAGGTCTGAAACACACTTCAGGAAAGCCTGAGCTTTTACTGTATTTACTGGGATACGTGAGAGAAAGAATCTTCTCACAGGAGGTCTTACTCTGAATCCTATTCGATACCCTTGAGAGACAATGCTCTGAATCCATTGATTTTGGACAGAATTTATCCAAAAATCCTTGAAAAACCTTAGTCTGCCCTCTACCAGCTGAACTGGAATGAGGGACGCACCTTCATGCAGACTTAGCGGCTGACTTTGGCTTTTTAAATGGCTTGGATTTATTCCAATTTGAGGAAGGCTTCCAATTGGAAGCAGATTCCTTGGGAGAAGGATTAGATTTTTGTTCCTTATTTTGACGAAAGGAACGAAAACGGTTAGAAGCCTTAGATTTACCCTTATTTTTTTTATCCTGAGGCAGAAAAACCCCTTTTCCTCCAGTAACAGTTGAAATAATATAATGCAACTGGGAAACAAATAAATTATTATCTTGGAAAGAAAGAGATAATAATCTAGATTTAGATGTCATATCAGCATTCCAAGATTTAAGCCGCAAAGCTCTTCTAGCTAAAATAGCTAAAGACATGGATCTAACATCAATTTTGATAATATTAAAAATGGCATCACAAATAAAATGATTAGGATGTTGCAGAAAACGAACAATGCTAGATATGTCAGAATCCAACTCTTGTTGCACTAAATTCCCCAACCAAAATGTTGATGCAGCCGCAGCATCAGCCAAAGAAATTGCAGGCCTGAGAAGATGACCTGAATATAAATAGACTTTCCTTAGATAGGATTCAAGTTTCCTATCTAAAGGATCTTTAAACGAAGTACTGTCTTCCATAGGGATAGTGGTGCGTTTAGCAAGAGTAGAAATAGCCCCATCAACTTTGGGGATTTTTTCCCAAAACTCTATAGAAATTGCTGGTAAAGAATACAATTTTTTAAACCTTGAAGAAGGAATAAAAGGAGTACCTGGCTTATTCCATTCCTTAGAAATCATATCAGAAATAGCATCAGGAATAGTAAAAACCTCTGGAGTAACCACAGGAGGTTTAAAAACAGCATTTAAACGCTTACTAGTCTTAATGTCAAGAGGACTAGCTTCCTCAATATCCAAAGTAATTAACACTTCTTTTAACAAAGAACAAATATACTCTATTTTAAACAAATAAGTAGATGTGTCAGTGTCAATATCTGAGGAAGGATCTTCTGAATCAGATAGATCCTCATCAGAGGAGGATAAATCATTATGATGCTGGTCATTTGAAATTTCTTAAACTATATGAGAAGTTTTAAAAGACCTTTTATGTTTATTAGAAGGCGGAAATGCAGACAAAGCCTTTTGAATAGAATCAGTAACAAATTCTTTAAAATTCATAGGTATATCATGTACATTAGAAGTTGAAGGAACTGCAACTGGCAATGCACTATTAATTATGGATACATTTTCTGCGTGTAAAAGTTTATAATGACAACTATTACAAATGACATTCAGAGATATAATTTCCACAATCTTACAACAAATGCACTTAGCTTTGGTAGAACCGATGTCAGGCAGCAACGTTCTAACAGATACTTCTGAGGCAGGATCAGATTGAGACATCTTGCAAAATGTAAAAGAAAAAACAACATATAAAGCAAAATTATCAATTTCCTTATATGACAGTTTCAGGAATGGGAAAAAAATGCAAACAGCATAGCCCTCTGACATAGAGAAAGGCAAGAGGCAAAAAGCAATGGGGTATAAAACTACTGAAAAATTTAGCGCCAAGTATGACGCCCAACGTGAGAAATTTTTTTTTGCCGCCAACAATATCCGGAAATGACACACTTGCGTTACTAACAACGCAACCATGTGTAATACTCCCACATCAACTACGACGCCGGAAGTGACGAACTAGCGTCAACGAATGTACTTTTCGCGCCAAAAAAATTCTCGTGCCAAGAATGACGCAATAAAGTCTAGCATTTGGAGCACCCACGGGCCTAATGCCGCCCGCAATTTTGAAAGTAAAAAGTAGTCAATTGAAAAAAGACTAAACCCCAGGTAAGAAAAAATATTTCTTAATATGTTTAATTTCCCAGATATGAAACTGACAATCTGCACAAGGAAATACATGAACCTGTATAAGTACAATACATTTATTTAGAACTTTATATAAATGCATAAAGTGCCAGACCATAGCTGGGGTGTCTTAAGAAATAAAAAGCATACGTACCAAAAAGTCACCCATCCACATATAGCAGATAGCCAGACCAGTACTGAAACAGTTATCATTAGAGATAATGGTATATGAGAGTATATTGTCGATCTGAAAAGGGAGGTAGGAGATGAATCTCTACGACCGATAACAGAGAACCTATGAAATAGACCCCCATTAGGGAAATCATTGCATTCAATAGGTGATACTCCCTTCACATCCCTCTGACATTCGCTGTACTCTGAGAGGAATCGGGCTTCAAAATGCTGAGAAGCGCATGTCAACGTAGAAATCTTAGCACAAACTTGCTTCACCACCTCCATAGGAGTCAAAGTTTGTAAAACTGAATTGTGGGTGTGGTGAGGGGTGTATTTATAGGCATTTTGAGGTTTGGGACACTTTGCCCCTCCTGGTAGGATTGTATATCCCATACGTCACTAGCTCATGGACTCTTGCCAATTACATGAAAGAAAAAGTGGTTTATTTAGCACAGTAATACATTTTAAAACATTCTCTTTTACATAAAATATAGAGTTTTTGTGCCAATTTAATATTTTTCCTATGTTGCTGATACTGATGCCATTTAAAAATAATTAAAGTTTGAAACATGCTAATCTTGATATCAAGGGCTATATACAGACCAGATTTGTATTATTACACTACATGGGGTATTTGCCGGGCTTCTGAATGAGCTCTTTGTGGGTATTAAAGGGCCATAATACCCAAATGTTTAAACACATGGAAGTGATGCAGTATAGCTGTAAAAAAACTGACTAGAAAATATCACCTGAACATCACTATGTAAAAAAGAAAATATTTTACCTCAAAGAGTTTCTCAGTAGCCACATCCCATTGTAAACGACTTCTAAGCAACAAATCAGTATGTTTGTCCGGGGACAACAGAAGGAGCGAGCTTACGTGCACTCTCATTTTATTTCCCTATTCATCTTAAGGAAGTTTACAATGAAATCTCATGAGAGTTGAGTCAAATCTCATAAGATCACAGTTCATGACCTCAGCACTGTTGATGCTGATTGGCTGCTGTTCATTTCTTCATTTTTTATTTATTTTACCTGCAGCTGAGCAGCAGTTGAGTATAACTTTTTACACAGAACTTACTCTGCTGAGCTGAGGAAATTGTGAGTTAAAAAGTCTTCCTTTTTTACATAGAGATGCTCAGGTGATATTTTTCTGTCAGCTTTTTACAGTTATACTGCATCAGTTTCAAGTGATTTAGCATATGAGTATTATGTCCCTTTAAAGTAAAACATCTCAGTTCATTAGAAATGCAGGTTATTGAACAGTGTTCGCATGACTTTGCACTTTAGTTTGTCAGATAATTATCAATGTGATCCCTCACAAACCCTATTCCAATCCATCAGTAAAAACTTTTTGCATTATTCTTCACATATTACAAATATTTTTAAAGAAACAATTTTGACCACTATTGTATGGCATATCTTATTGCACAACCTTTCATTGTCTTTCAGTCTTGTGCATGCTCAGTTTAAGAAACACAATCACTTTTAAGATTGTTAAAATAGCAAATCAAATGTTCACAAATAAATTATTTATAAAACAAATAAATAATAATAATAAATAAGATCAAAATAATCATTTATTATAGTAGTTATTAATAATTGTGTTTAAAGGGACACTGTACCCAATTTTTTTATTTTGTAATTCAGAAAGAGCATGCAATTTTAAGCAACTTTCTAATTTACTCCTATTATCAATTTTTCTTCGTTCTCTTGCTATCATTATTTGAAAAAAAAGGCATCTAAGCTTTTTTTTTGTTTCAGTACTCTGGACAGCACTTTTTTATTGGTGGATGAATTTATCCACCAATCAGCAAGTACAAACCAGGTTGTTCACCAAAAATGGGCCGGCATCTAAACTTACATTCTTGCATTTCAAATAAAGATACCAAGAGAATGAATAAAATTTGATAATAGGAGTAAATTAGAAAGTTGCTTAAAATTTCATGCTCAATCTGAATCATGGATTAATTTTTATGGGTACAGTGTCCCTTTAAGCTTTCATTTAGTTAAAGTTGACACTAAAATATTTATTGGGGTATTAGTAGGGGCATGAAATTAGCTCGTCAATGGCTCTAAAAACCTGTAATAATGACAAAAATGTATCAAGTTTTATGTTCTACTTTTCCATTAGCTACATATGTTTGCTACTTGTTTTGGGTGCCCCAAATACCTGAAAACCATCTGTAAGTATATGTGTTCATAATGAGACTGAATACAGTAAATCCAGGTTGTGAAATGATTGCTGATGTATCTCAGACAGCATTACATGTTTAAACATAAGTATTTTACAAAACCTTTAATACAGTTTTTAATAAATGCTGAATTATCAGCTAATTAGAAAAATAAAAACTAATTTGAATTCAACAAATTCTCAATTGGAACTTACCCAGTTTTTTCTGAATAAAAAGTAACTCAAGCAGATTAATTCACTTGTGAAGTAGAAAAAATCTTTACATCACCTTGCGTTTGTGGTTCACGAGAACTGAATTAGGACTCACCTGCCTTAAAGGAATGCAAATTTGATTTATGGGTATTTAATTCAATGTTCTTTTAAAACCAAGTTTTCTTCCTACGTCGACTTAAAAGAACTCAAAAAAAGAATCTTAAAAACAATAAACGCTATCTATTTATCGTATTAATCTACTTCTAATAAACTTCTACATTTTATCGGGAAGGCTGCTGTTAATTTTTTGTATAACACATTTGTTTTGTTTGCAGGATCGTTGCTAAATATATGAAAACACACAAACAGATTATTTTAGTCAATTCAAAAAATATATAATTATGCTGTACTGCAGAATAGCAGAAAGTACACACCTTGTAACTACAAGACATTAAACAACAAATTAAGATCTTGTTTGCTACAACTGTTTTCAATAGCCAAACTGTACCCACCACTTTTCTATTTGGAGGAACTAACCAGGCTTGCTTCTGGAAAAGACTATGGTAACCATGGTTATAACGTGAGTATAAATTGCATTGATTTACAGTTGTTATCTGCTAAATACAATTATGGAAATATAGTTGTAGCAGGGTTAGTTCTTAGAAGTTTACTCTGTCCATATCTAGTTCTGAGAATGTAAAAAAAAATCTATTTTTACAACTAAATTGCATAAAAAGGGCAAAATAAATAATTAAGTATATTACAAAGACGCTTTACTACACACAACTAAATTTCAGACTGTTTATGTTGAAAGTATTTTATTTGTTTCCATATTGCATATATAAAACAGTTTATACATCCTGAGAGCAGTACTCACAGTGTCTCAGACGATGTAGAAACGTTTTGCATATCTTGATACTACAACAGAAACTGATAACAAATAAAAACAAACAAACCAATAGAACAAAACTATATAATCCATGTCTATGCTGTGGCAAATGTTTTGTCATAATCTAATCTGAATGCTACAATTGGCCTATTCTCAGCTGTGTCCGCTTAGTGTTTACTTATATTACCTCTAAGTTCTTTAATTGTGGTATCATCTATCTATTCACCAACATGTTATTCATTATACAATAAAACCATATTTTGTTGAATTGTTCTGTTTCCCCTTGCATCCAGGCCACCCTTTCAGAGGTGGAGCAAATATCTCGTATTTTATCTAAAATCTCTGTCCACATGGGAGGTCCTTCCTTCCAATGTCTCGCTATGCAAATTCTGGTGGCTGTGCATATTATTTTAATAAATTTATTTATGGGAGAGTTTAGGTTAGGAAGT